>NC_047030.1:2920716-3050531 GCF_902652985.1 Pecten maximus
ATGGTCCCGGCTATGTTGTTTTCCTATTGGTCCCAAGATGCAATATGCAGAACTACAGACCAAGGGGAACTTACAAAAATGTTTGAGAAAGATCCCTTAAGTACTTTCTGAAAAATAGCGATAACAAAATTCAATTGTCAAAATCCAAGATGGCTGCCTTTCGGCCATGTTGTTTTCCGATTGGTCTCAAAATGAATATGCATAACAAGGCACCAAGGGGAACATACATATGAAATTTGAGAAAGATCCCTTCAGTACTTTCTGAGAAATAGCGATAACAAACTTCAATTGTCAAAATCCAAGATGGCTGCCTGTCGGCCATGTTGTTTTCCGATTGGTCTCAAAATGAACATGCATAACAAGGCACCAAGGGGAACATACATATGAAATTTGAGAAAGATCCCTTCAGTACTTTCTGAGAAATAGCGATAACAAACTTCAATGTCAAAATCAAAGATGGCTGCCTGTCGGCCATGTTGTTTCGATTGGTCTCAAAATGAATATGCATAACAAGGCACCAAGGGGAACATACATATGAAATTTGAGAAAGATCCCATTAGTACTTTCTAAGAAATAGCGATAACAACTTCAATTGTCAAAATTCACGATGGCTGCCTGTCGGCCATGTTGTTTTCCGATTGGTCTCAAAATGAATATGCATACAAGGCACCAAGGGGAACCTACATATGAAATTTGAGAAAGATCCCTTCTGTACTTTCTGAGAAATAGCGATAACAATAATTGTTTACGGACGGACGGAGGACGTAGGGACGGACAGACAACCTGATTCCAGTATTCCCCCCTAACTTCTTTGCGGGGGTATAATTAAACGGAGTGTAATGATAAATGAATATGAAGAATGGGGGCTAAAAATAAGAGATATTGAAACACATGTAGAAATGCTAAGAGTCACATGGGTAAGAGACTGTTTGATACAACACAAAAATATTCTAACTGGACCGTAATACCTAAACTTTATTTTGATAAATTTGGTAAGGACCTGATGCTTTTTAGGATGAGAATACAATCATTAAGGAAAATAGATAATATAAAAAAAATCCCTTCCTTTTACAGAAATGTCCTGGAGTCGAGGATAAAATTTAATGTCGGGGAGAGAACAAATAAACCCAAACACATTCAAAATGAAATAATATGGGGAAATACTCGCATTACCTGTGGTGGTAAATCAGTCAAATGTTATTCTTCGAATACTGTAGATGTGTCGAATTACCCTTTGCGGTCCGTACATTCTAAATTATCCCTAAACTTCCTTGTTTGTGTCGAACATTTTGTTTGTCAACAGGCATTTGCCAAAAAATATACAGCATGACATTTCAAATCTAACCGATAAAAGTCCACCAATAGTAGGTGTCTTCCGCTCCCTATTGATGGCAAATACGTTTCCAGGCTAACCCAACACACATACATACGTATTTATCGTTGTCATGTTAATATCTAAATCTATTGTATGGGTATTATTGAATCCAAACAGCAGATATATTCATATTTATAGAATGTTTGAGAAATAGAAAAAACACTTTATTTGTACTAACCAAGCTTGTGTGTTTACATCACGTATTCGCTTTTATTTGTTATTGATTTGCAAATAAAACAAATATACAACTGGTAATTATGCCACTGCGTGTATTTTTGGGAGAGGATTTTATTTTTTCAATTGTATCTGTATATTATTTTGAAAAATACTTCATTACAGCGGGTTTCCGGCTGATAATTCCCAAATGAAAGAAATCTACTTATACACTGTTGTCAATTGAATGAAATCATCGTGATTGGCTTCATTGTGTGTCGACGCCTTAAATCTGAATTGTTTGAATAAATGATGCATGGTCACGCATGTGCGTGTGTATTCATGTGTGTGACATGACAAGAGCTAATCAGGCGACGTTTGTATTTTCCTTAATTATGTGCCAAAAAAATGTTTTATTCATTAAAAAACTGGCTCTAAAAAAAAAAAAAAAAGATTTGCTGTATGTCACTTAGAACCAAATAATAAGATATGTTGTGTGTCACTTTGGACTAAAGATTAAGATATGTTGTGTGTCACTTTGGACTAAAGATTAAGATATGTTGTGTGTCACTTTGGACTTAAGATTAAGATATGTTGCGTGTTACCTTGGACTAAAGATTAAGATATGTTGTGTGTCACTTTGGACTCAAGAATAAGGTGAACATTTCGAGACGGCACTTTTTGTTATCTCAGTCATTCAGGTTACGGAAGACCAACTGAATTTTTTTGGTCCAAGATAAAATTCAATTCGGGTTATAAACTGTCTGTCTTTTTGTCCCAGTTCACAAGTACTAATATTACATTGTCAGTAACGTGAATAAAAGATAAGACGTTAACAGCTGCCTGTGCATGCCTGTAATAAAAACTACATGTACTTTTCAATATGTACCGGAAACGCACGAATCCATGATTGCCGGAAATGGCCGATTACTGGAGTCCAAGTGGATTTAAGAGTAACCGGAAAAGCCCCGAGGATGTTTACGAGTGAGAACACACCTAAGATAACATTAACCGAGTGTCCTACCATCGTTTAAAGGACCTGCTGATATTCATCTACCAAACATCATGTTGAGAGTGTGTTATATTGTGGTGTTTCTTACCCTGGCTGTCGTTCAGGTATTATGAAAATTATATATCTTATCCAACATCAAGAGACTGTTAATTCCACAACGAAAGTTATAAATATCTCAAACGACATAAACTAATGTAGAGATACAGAAATGTAGGCCTGAAAATACTTTGATAATTTTATAATTTCGAATGTTAGGTAATTTGAGAAATATGCATAGGTTAATAATTATAGTGCTATTATACTGAAATGACACATCGAGACATGTTAGCATACTCCCCACCCACTTAGTCGAATTATACTGAGAAATAATGTACAGTATTGATATACATACAGCATTTATATAGCGCACTATCTAATTTGAAAAATTACTCTAATGCGCTTCACCTTACATAATAAACAATAACAAGTATCTGATCATTAACAAATCTTTGTCGATAACTCTTAAAAGCACACTTTCTAACGCACTGAAGTGGGTACCAGACGGCATATTCCTTCCTAGGTTCCCGACTGGTAGGTTAATGAACGGTGCACATCAGAATTAGATATAAAACTAGAAAATGTCTGTAAGACATGAATACCCCCACTACCACTTTACATCCCGAAACACAGTTTGGTGAGGATCGTGTTCCTGAGATTAGCTAGTTACAATGCATCTGGTCGGGACGGGATGGGACGGGACGGGGACGGGGACGGGGACGGGGACGGGACGGGGACGGGGACGGGACGGGACGGGGACGGGACGGGGACGGGGACGGGACGGGACGGGACGGGACGGGGACAGGGACAGGGACGGGACGGGCACGGGACGGGACGGGACGGGACGGGGACAGGACGGGGACGGGACGGGACGGGGACGGGGACAGGGACGGGGACAGGGACGGGATATATCAACAAGGATTTTTTTATATAAAGAGCTGCAACTTCGTGTGTCGCCAGCGCATATGTGCTCTCTTGATCCAATCCTCTTGGTACCGCGAAGCACCATTCGCTGGGACTGTCATACAAAGTGAAGCAACATCTATTTCAAGTTCTACAGGCCTGTAAAGGGACACCATGTAATACAATAGTAATATTGTCTTATTCTGCAGAGACCTAAAAAAATCGGTAGTGTCCAAGCTTTAACTAGGATGTTTATCTCCGATAATATATAGAGGAGAAACAAACAAAAATCCGTATTCTGTAGGGACCTCTCCAAAACCATCTTAAAACAATTCTAACATATACTCCTATATGAATGTTATCCAGGCACAGCATAACGGCCATCACCACAACACTGAACACGGAACCGTGTCCTTTGTCTACGACCCAGTATCGGTTAGTAAACATGAACGATGAAATACACAGGCGTTTTCGTATTAACCTATGTGGCTTTTGACTAGATGATCCTATTTTGAGGCATTTGGAAATATCCTTGTGTGATATGAAGTCAGACGATCATGATATAGTATACCTAGTGGTTCTATACCTACCTAGTGGTTCGCATTTTGAAATGTGAGTTGAATTTGACCTAGATTTGTGTGTTGAATTTGACCTAGATTTGTGTGTTGAATCAATTTGACCTAGAATTGCGTGACGATTGCCGTCGATGAATAAGAAGACGCTCACACTTTTGGAACACCTGGTCAATCTTCTGTAAACAAAGCAGAGTAGGACCAGACGTTTCGGAAAATTAATCGTCATCTGCTTCATCGACGACAGCCGCCATAAAAATCTAGATTGATTTCAAGCTACGTTACATCCTCAAAATGAACTAGGGTTGTGATAGCTACCGGTATGTCCGTAAGTATATTGTTTCCCAATAAGATCCCCAACAAAGTTCAGAAATTTTCTTTATAATTACAAATTATAGAATGTTGCGGTCGCTGCTCTCGGAATACGTTTCCCGCTTCAGTGTTTGAGTTGATATGTAATTTACATACATAGTCCATTGCTACAGCACTACCTGGTTGCGCGAACACATTCTACGTGTTACTTCATGGCGCTGGATAACCATCAAGTACATCAAATCCATCAAGTGAACGGTCTAGATCAGCTGGAGGTAAGTTTATAAATTACCCATTAGGCGCCTATATACATCAACACTTCAGGGACAACTTTATGTTGTTCTATTTACTCTTTATTTACTCATTAAATGATAGTATTCTTTTACTGAAGCGACACAATTTTACTACATTAGAGACGATAGCGCCATCAACAGAATGCCGTTTGAAGTATTACATCCATATTCTGATAACTATAAGTGATGCTTTACACCATTTTATACAGGAGAGTAATGTTCAATGTGTATTAGAGTTCGTTAAGTACTGTTCTAAATTGTATGGTATTATAGTATTTACCGTGGGGTAAGGATATAATGCTATGGCACTTTGGAATTGTGATGTGATGTATACGATGCTTTGTCGCCGACAGCGAATAAACCATTCTTCAAATAACAATGTAGAAAATGGCTCACATGGTAACGAAATATATTTAAAAGTAAGAAAATTAGATAAAAACCTTATCTTATTCTTCAGTTGCAAATGATGGCTTCTATCAATGGACAAGAAGAGGAACTGAGCACATCTGTTCAGGCTCAGCTATACAGCATTGTGGAGCATAGGTGTAACCACCACACGCTATACCTCACTAACGCTGGGGCGACCACAACTCCATCCCATTAGGATGTTCACGGTTCGACATGTCAAATGTTGTTATTAAAACCAGGTCAACTGACAAATAAATACTTGTACAAATGTGTCGGTCATTTATTCAAAACGTTTTCACATTTTTTGTTTTTCCTTAGAATGCACGATACTACCACGTTGTTGCCTTCGTAGTGTTTAACACTACGTCAACTTCTTTAATAAATGTTTTGATATCACCTAAAACAACATAATAATCAGTTTGTGAGTCATACCTGGACCATAGTTGTTTGTATATATGTCTCAATGATAAACTTTATATTCACTGGATAGTTTCTCTTGTATCGCTGCCGTCATGGCTGTGTTTGAAATTCCAATAAAATGATGTATAAATGATGTTTTATTTGGCTCATTCGTCATGTTGTCATCAACAGTGCCGCTAAACGTTCGTTTATTGGTCGAAACAGAATATCTGGTCGTCCAGGACCACACAGCCTTCCCCAACTGAAAAATAAAACAATATAAATTCTTACGAATTATTGTAGGTAAAGAAAATATAACGTTTTTCTAACACTTAATTTTGCCATAGTCAGAAACCCAAGATATTCTGCTCTTGTCTTCCGAGCCCCGTCAATATCCAAGATGGCATCGTCCAGTCTCTAACGACAAGAGCAGGGTCTAATGAATTGTCTGTTGTTTCCCTATTGGTGGACCTTTAGTTCCGAGATTTGTCGTTACCCCATTGATGGACTTATAGTTTCGAGGTTTGTCGTTATCTGGTGGAGGAATTTGAGGCCTGAATTTTGGGGAGGGGGGGGGGGGGGGGGGGGGGGGGGGGGGGATGCAATAACCCCATCATTTAATTAATTTGTTAGCTTTCTATATTCGGTTAAGTTATGTGTATACTCTGAACAGTGTCACTGTTCATAGTGAATCGTACGTTAAAGCAGGTTACGGCACACCTGTGGATTTAAGAGTTTTATTAACTTGGTCACGATTATAACTTGAAATTAGAGGTCATTTCACAAAGGAATATAATTAAAGTTGAAGTCCATCAACAGTATCTACCATCTGTAATATTATCACAAAATAAACTCGCGAATTAGGCTCAACCTTATCAAGTTTAATCGCGAATTAGGGTTTACCTTGTATATTCTAAAACACGACAGAATTTCTAATAAAATAATAATTCCTCTGGTCCCGTGGATATCGTTAAAACTTGTGTACAATCCATTAACCCAGCTGATCAATTACTCATCGTTTATCATTAACCCATCTGATAAATTACTCATCGTTTATCATTAACCCATCTGATAAATTACTCATCGTTTATCATTAACCCATCTGATAAATTACTCATCGTTTGTATATCATTAACCCATCTGATAAATTACTCATCGTTTATCATTAACCCATCTGATAAATTACTCATCGTTTATCATTAACCCATCTGATAAATTACTCATCGTTTATCATTAACCCATCTGATAAATTACTCATCGTTTATCATTAACCCATCTGATAAATTACTCATCGTTTATATATCATTAACCCATCTGATAAATTACTCATCGTTTGTATATCATTAACCCATCTGATAAATTACTCATCGTTTGTATATCATTAACCTATCTGATGAATTACTCATCGTTTGTATATCATTAACCCATCTGATCAATTACTCATCGTTTATCATTAACCCATCTGATCAATTACTCATCGTTTATCATTAACCCATCTGATCAATTACTCATCGTTTGTATATCATTAACCCATCTGATGAATTACTCATCGTTTATCATTAACCCATCTGATGAATTACTCATCGTTTGTATATCATTAACCCATCTGATAAATTACTCATCGTTTGTATATCATTAACCCATCTGATAAATTACTCATCGTTTATCATTAACCCATCTGATCAATTACTCATCGTTTGTATATCATTAACCTATCTGATAAATTACTCATCGTTTGTATATCATTAACCCATCTGATGAATTACTCATCGTTTGTATATCATTAACCCATCTGATGAATTACTCATCGTTTGTATATCATTAACCCATCTGATGAATTACTCATCGTTTGTATATCATTAACCCATCTGGTAAATTACTCATCGTTTGTATATCATTAACCCATCTGATGAATTAATTACTCATCGTTTGTATATCATTAACCCATCTGATGAATTACTCATCGTTTGTATATCATTAACCCATCTGATAAATTACTCATCGTTTGTATATCATTAACCCATCTGATAAATTACTCATCGTTTGTATATCATTAACCCATCTGATCAATTACTCATCGTTTGTATATCATTAACCCATCTGATCAATTACTCATCGTTTATCATTAACCCATCTGATAAATTACTCATCGTTTGTTTATCATTAACCCATCTGATAAATTATTCATCGTTTGTATATCATTAACCTATCTGACGATTCATCATTTATTTATGTCATTAACCCCTCAGAGTTCCATCGTTTATTTAAAACATTAGCCCATTCGATAAATAATTCATCGTTTATTTATATAATTAACCCACCCGATAAATGATTCATCGTTTATTTATGTCATTAACATATTCGATAAATGAGTCATCGTATGTTTATGTCATTAACATATTCGAGAAATGAGTCATCGTACAAGAATGTATATCTACATGTCATTAACATATTCGATAAATGAGTCATCGTATATCTATGTCATTAACATATTCGATAAATCATTTACTGTTTATTTATATCATTAACTCATCCGATAAATCATTTACTGTTTATTTATGTCATTTACCCATCCGATAAATTATTCATCGTTTATTTATATCATTTACCCATCCGATAAATCATTTACTGTTTATTTATACGATGACCAACTTACCTGAAACAGGTGGCACCCAGACACCGTAGGATCCATCTTCCTCGCTCAATACTTGTGACATAGCGAACTGCAACATCAGATAAACCAGCAGGCATGAATATAAGAAATATGTTTGACAGTCCATACTGGTCTGGGATAAAAAGTGACAAGAAAGGTCTTTTGAACGCACCTTATTTATACATCACCCTGTTAACATTTACACATGAATGGAGCTATTTTTATATCCTGACATATTTCAACTTGTATTTTGTGACGGCAATTTCGTTTTATCCCGTGGTTTTACTAGATCGGGGTTATTCTGACAGCACGGGTCATACACATACATACATACCGGATGTCACGACAGATTGACCGCGCACCTACTACAAAGTCATGACCTGATGATCACTTCCGGTTAGAGTTACGATTGTCGGAAGGAAATTACACTGTACTATTAATTATATGGACCGTGTATAGATGTTATTGTAGAATGCATACCTTTAAACTTATTACATCAAAGATTTTGTACTGTTTAGACCTGAATTATTAATTTGTCTTGACATCCATTTCACTTCCGATAGTTCTAAACCAAAATTAAACCGTACTTTTAGTAAATTAGTATGATTTTAGACGACTTTGTATCCATTGTGAGACACAAGTTCAATTATTAAATGGTTGATACTGGCTATAAACAGTACAGTTTTCACCTACGTTTCCTGTACAAGAACCAAGGTGTTCCGGTATAAAGAGTCCCCAACCTAGTAGTGGAATAAGACCAAGGTGTTCCGGTATAAAGAGTCCCCAACCTAGTAGGAGAAGAAGACCAAGGTGTTCCGGTATAAAGAGTCCCCAACCTAGTAGGAGAATAAGACCAAGGTGTTCCGGTATAAAGAGTCCCCAACCTAGTAGGAGAAGAAGACCAAGGTGTTCCGGTATAAAGAGTCCCCAACCTAGTAGGGGAATAAGACCAAGGTGTTCCGGTATAAAGAGTCCCCGACCTAGTAGGGGAATACGACCGAGGTGTTCCGGTATAAAGAGTCCCCAACCTAGTAGGAGAATAAGACCAAGGTGTTCCGGTATAAAGAGTCCCCGACCTAGTAGGAGAAGAAGACCAAGGTGTTCCGGTATAAAGAGTCCCCGACCTAGTAGGAGAAGAAAACCAAGGTGTTCCGGTATAAAGAGTCCCCAACCTAGTAGGAGAATAAGACCAAGGTGTTCCGGTATAAAGAGTCCCCGACCTAGGAGAGGAATAAGACCAAGATGTTCCGGTATAAAGAGTCCCCGACCTAGTAGGGGAATAAGACCAAGGTGTTCCGGTATAAAGAGTCCCCGACCTAGTAGGAGAATAAGACCAAGGTGTTCCGGTATAAAGAGTCCCCGACCTAGTAGGAGAAGAAGACCAAGGTGTTCCGGTATAAAGAGTCCCCGACCTAGTAGGGGAATACGACCGAGGTGTTCCGGTATAAAGAGTCCCCAACCTAGGAGAGGAATAAGACCAAGGTTTTCCGGTATATAGAGTCCCCAACCTAGTAGGGGAATAAGACCAAGGTGTTCCGGTATAAAGAGTCCCCAACCTAGTAGGAGAATAAGACCAAGGTGTTCCGGTATAAAGAGTCCCCGACCTAGTAGGAGAATAAGACCAAGGTGTTCCGGTATAAAGAGTCCCCGACCTAGTAGGGGAATACGACCGAGGTGTTCCGGTATAAAGAGTCCCCAACCTAGTAGGAGAATAAGACCGAGGTGTTCCGGTATAAAGAGTCCCCAACCTAGTAGGAGAATAAGACCGAGGTGTTCCGGTATAAAGAGTCCCCAACCTAGTAGGAGAATAAGACCAAGGTGTTCCGGTATAAAGAGTCCCCGACCTAGTAGGAGAAGAAGACCAAGGTGTTCCGGTATAAAGAGTCCCCGACCTAGTAGGAGAATAAGACCGAGGTGTTCCGGTATAAAGAGTCCCCGACCTAGTAGGAGAATAAGACCAAGGTGTTCCGGTATAAAGAGTCCCCGACCTAGTAGGAGAAGAAGACCAAGGTGTTCCGGTATAAAGAGTCCCCGACCTAGTAGGAGAATAAGACCAAGGTGTTCCGGTATAAAGAGTCCCCGACCTAGTAGGAGAAGAAGACCAAGATGTTCCGGTATAAAGAGTCCCCGACCTAGTAGGGGAATACGACCGAGGTGTTCCGGTATAAAGAGTCCCCAACCTAGGAGAGGAATAAGACCAAGGTTTTCCGGTATAAAGAGTCCCCAACCTAGTAGGGGAATAAGACCAAGGTGTTCCGGTATAAAGAGTCCCCAACCTAGTAGGAGAATAAGACCAAGGTGTTCCGGTATAAAGAGTCCCCAACCTAGTAGGAGAATAAGACCAAGGTGTTCCGGTATAAAGAGTCCCCAACCTAGTAGGAGAATAAGACCAAGATGGTCCGGTATAAAGAGTCCCCGACCTAGTAGGAGAAGAAGACCAAGATGTTCCGGTATAAAGAGTCCCCAACCTAGTAGGAGAATAAGACCAAGGTGTTCCGGTATAAAGAGTCCCTAACAGTAGGAGGAGAAGACCAAGGTGTTCCGGTATAAAGAGTCCCCAACCTAGGAGAGGAATAAGACCGAGGTGTTCCGGTATAAAGAGTCCCCGACCTAGGAGAGGAATAAGACCGAGGTGTTCCGGTATAAAGAGTCCCCGACCTAGTAGAGGAATAAGACCAAGGTGTTCCGGTATAAAGAGTCCCCGACCTAGTAGGAGAATAAGACCAAGGTGTTCCGGTATAAAGAGTCCCCAACCTAGTAGGAGAATAAGACCAAGGTGTTCCGGTATAAAGAGTCCCCAACCTAGTAGGAGAAGAAGACCAAGGTGTTCCGGTATAAAGAGTCCCCGACCTAGTAGATGAATAAGACCGAGGTGTTCCGGTATAAAGAGTCCCCGACCTAGTAGAGGAATAAGACCAAGGTGTTCCGGTATAAAGAGTCCCCGACCTAGTAGGAGAATAAGACCAAGGTGTTCCGGTATAAAGAGTCCCCAACCTAGTAGGAGAATAAGACCAAGGTGTTCCGGTATAAAGAGTCCCCAACCTAGTAGGAGAATAAGACCAAGGTGTTCCGGTATAAAGAGTCCCCAACCTAGGAGAGGAATAAGACCAAGGTGTTCCGGTATAAAGAGTCCCCAACCTAGTAGATGAATAAGACCGAGGTGTTCCGGTATAAAGAGTCCCCGACCTAGTAGATGAATAAGACCAAGGTGTTCCGGTATAAAGAGTCCCCAACCTAGTAGATGAATAAGACCGAGGTGTTCCGGTATAAAGAGTCCCCAACCTAGTAGGAGAATAAGACCAAGGTGTTCCGGTATAAAGAGTCCCCAACCTAGGAGAGGAATAAGACCAAGGTGTTCCGGTATAAAGAGTCCCCGACCTAGTAGGGGAATAAGACCAAGGTGTTCCGATATAAAGAGTCCCCAACCTAGGAGAGGAATAAGACCGAGGTGTTCCGGTATAAAGAGTCCCCGACCTAGGAGAGGAATAAGACCGAGGTGTTCCGGTATAAAGAGTCCCCGACCTAGGAGAGGAATAAGACCAAGGTGTTCCGGTATAAAGAGTCCCCGACCTAGGAGAGGAATAAGACCAAGGTGTTCCGGTATAAAGAGTCCCCAACCTAGGAGAGGAATAAGACCGAGGTGTTCCGGTATAAAGAGTCCCCGACCTAGGAGAGGAATAAGACCGAGGTGTTCCGGTATAAAGAGTCCCCGACCTAGTAGATGAATAAGACCGAGGTGTTCCGGTATAAAGAGTCCCCAACCTAGTAGGAGAATAAGACCAAGGTGTTCCGGTATAAAGAGTCCCCAACCTAGGAGAGGAATAAGACCAAGGTGTTCCGGTATAAAGAGTCCCCAACCTAGTAGATGAATAAGACCGAGGTGTTCCGGTATAAAGAGTCCCCGACCTAGTAGATGAATAAGACCAAGGTGTTCCGGTATAAAGAGTCCCCAACCTAGTAGATGAATAAGACCGAGGTGTTCCGGTATAAAGAGTCCCCGACCTAGTAGGAGAATACGACCAAGGTGTTCCGGTATAAAGAGTCCCCAACCTAGTAGGAGAATAAGACCGAGGTGTTCCGGTATAAAGAGTCCCCAACCTAGTAGGAGAATAAGACCAAGGTGTTCCGGTATAAAGAGTCCCCAACCTAGGAGAGGAATAAGACCAAGGTGTTCCGGTATAAAGAGTCCCCAACCTAGTAGAGGAATAAGACCGAGGTGTTCCGGTATAAAGAGTCCCCAACCTAGTAGAGGAATAAGACCGAGGTGTTCCGGTATAAAGAGTCCCCAACCTAGTAGGAGAATAAGACCAAGGTGTTCCGGTATAAAGAGTCCCCAACCTAGTAGAGGAATAAGACCAAGGTGTTCCGGTATAAAGAGTCCCCAACCTAGTAGGAGAATAAGACCAAGGTGTTCCGGTATAAAGAGTCCCCAACCTAGGAGAGGAATAAGACCGAGGTGTTCCGGTATAAAGAGTCCCCAACCTAGTAGAGGAATAAGACCAAGGTGTTCCGGTATAAAGAGTCCCCAACCTAGTAGAGGAATAAGACCGAGGTGTTCCGGTATAAAGAGTTCCGGACCTAGTAGGAGAATAAGACCAAGGTGTTCCGGTATAAAGAGTCCCCAACCTAGTAGAGGAATAAGACCAAGGTGTTCCGGTATAAAGAGTCCCCAACCTAGTAGGAGAATAATACCAAGGTGTTCCGGTATAAAGAGTCCCTAACAGTAGGAGAATAAGACCAAGGTGTTCCGGTATAAAGAGTTCCTAACAGTAGGAGAATAAGACCAATGTGTTCCGGTATAAAGAGTCCCTAACAGTAGGAGAATAAGACCAAGGTGTTCCGGTATAAAGAGTCCCCGACCTAGTAGGAGAAGAAGACCAAGGTGTTCCGGTATAAAGAGTCCCCGACCTAGTAGGAGAATAAGACCAAAGTGTTCCGGTATAAAGAGTCCCCGACCTAGTAGGAGAAGAAGACCAAGGTGTTCCGGTATAAAGGGTCCCCAACCTAGTAGGAGAATACGACCAAGGTGTTCCGGTATAAAGAGTTCCCGACCTAGTAGGAGAAGAAGACCAAGGTGTTCCGGTATAAAGAGTCCCCAACCTAGTAGGAGAATAAGACCAAGATGTTCCGGTATAAAGAGTCCCCGACCTAGGAGAGGAATAAGACCGAGGTGTTCCGGTATAAAGAGTCCCCGACCTAGTAGGGGAATAAGACCAAGGTGTTCCGGTATAAAGAGTCCCCGACCTAGTAGGAGAATAAGACCAAGGTGTTCCGGTATAAAGAGTCCCCAACCTAGGAGAGGAATAAGACCAAGGTGTTCCGGTATAAAGAGGCCCCAACCTAGAAGAGGAATAAGACCAAGATGTTCCGGTATAAAGAGTCCCCGACCTAGGAGAGGAATAAGACCAAGATGTTCCGGTATAAAGAGTCCCCGACCTAGGAGAGGAATAAGACCAAGATGTTCCGGTATAAAGAGTCCCCGACCTAGGAGAGGAATAAGACCGAGGTGTTCCGGTATAAAGAGTCCCCAACCTAGTAGAGGAATAAGACCAAGGTGTTCCGGTATAAAGAGTCCCCAACCTAGTAGGAGAATAAGACCAAGGTGTTCCGGTATAAAGAGGCCCCAACCTAGTAGGAGAATAAGACCAAGGTGTTCCGGTATAAAGAGTCCCCAACCTAGTAGAAGAATAAGACCGAGGTGTTCCGGTATAAAGAGTCCCCAACCTAGTAGGAGAATAAGACCAAGGTGTTCCGGTATAAAGAGTCCCCGACCTAGTAGGGGAATAAGACCAAGGTGTTCCGGTATAAAGAGTCCCCAACCTAGTAGGAGAATAAGACCGAGGTGTTCCGGTATAAAGAGTCCCCAACCTAGGAGAGGAATAAGACCGAGGTGTTCCGGTATAAAGAGTCCCCGACCTAGTAGAGGAATAAGACCGAGGTGTTCCGGTATAAAGAGTCCCCGACCTAGTAGAGGAATAAGACCAAGGTGTTCCGGTATAAAGAGTCCCTAACAGTAGGAGAAGAAGACCAAGGTGTTCCGGTATAAAGAGTCCCCGACCTAGTAGATGAATAAGACCGAGGTGTTCCGGTATAAAGAGTCCCCAACCTAGTAGGAGAATAAGACCAAGGTGTTCCGGTATAAAGAGTCCCCGACCTAGTAGAGGAATAAGACCAAGGTGTTCCGGTATAAAGAGTCCCCGACCTAGTAGGAGAAGAAGACCAAGGTGTTCCGGTATAAAGAGTCCCCGACCTAGTAGATGAATAAGACCAAGGTGTTCCGGTATAAAGAGGCCCCAACCTAGAAGAGGAATAAGACCAAGATGTTCCGGTATAAAGAGTCCCCGACCTAGGAGAGGAATAAGACCAAGATGTTCCGGTATAAAGAGTCCCCGACCTAGGAGAGGAATAAGACCAAGATGTTCCGGTATAAAGAGTCCCCGACCTAGGAGAGGAATAAGACCAAGGTGTTCCGGTATAAAGAGTCCCCAACCTAGTAGGAGAATAAGACCGAGGTGTTCCGGTATAAAGAGTCCCCAACCTAGTAGGAGAAGAAGACCAAGGTGTTTCGGTATAAAGAGTCCCCGACCTAGGAGAGGAATAAGACCAAGATGTTCCGGTATAAAGAGTCCCCAACCTAGTAGGAGAATAAGACCAAGGTGTTCCGGTATAAAGAGTCCCCAACCTAGGAGAGGAATAAGACCGAGGTGTTCCGGTATAAAGAGTCCCCGACCTAGTAGAGGAATAAGACCAAGGTGTTCCGGTATAAAGAGTCCCCGACCTAGTAGGAGAAGAAGACCAAGGTGTTCCGGTATAAAGAGTCCCCGACCTAGTAGATGAATAAGACCGAGGTGTTCCGGTATAAAGAGTCCCCAACCTAGTAGGAGAATAAGACCAAGGTGTTCCGGTATAAAGAGTCCCCAACCTAGTAGGAGAATAAGACCAAGGTGTTCCGGTATAAAGAGTCCCCAACCTAGTAGGAGAATAAGACCAAGGTGTTCCGGTATAAAGAGTCCCCAACCTAGGAGAGGAATAAGACCAAGGTGTTCCGGTATAAAGAGTCCCCAACCTAGTAGATGAATAAGACCGAGGTGTTCCGGTATAAAGAGTCCCCGACCTAGTAGATGAATAAGACCAAGGTGTTCCGGTATAAAGAGTCCCCAACCTAGTAGATGAATAAGACCGAGGTGTTCCGGTATAAAGAGTCCCCAACCTAGTAGGAGAATAAGACCAAGGTGTTCCGGTATAAAGAGTCCCCAACCTAGGAGAGGAATAAGACCAAGGTGTTCCGGTATAAAGAGTCCCCGACCTAGTAGGGGAATAAGACCAAGGTGTTCCGATATAAAGAGTCCCCAACCTAGGAGAGGAATAAGACCGAGGTGTTCCGGTATAAAGAGTCCTTGACCTAGTAGGAGAATAAGACCAAGGTGTTCCGATATAAAGAGTCCCCGACCTAGGAGAGGAATAAGACCGAGGTGTTCCGGTATAAAGAGTCCCCGACCTAGGAGAGGAATAAGACCAAGGTGTTCCGGTATAAAGAGTCCCCAACCTAGGAGAGGAATAAGACCGAGGTGTTCCGGTATAAAGAGTCCCCGACCTAGTAGGGGAATAAGACCAAGGTGTTCCGGTATAAAGAGGCCCCAACCTAGTAGGAGAATAAGACCGAGGTGTTCCGATATAAAGAGTCCCCAACCTAGTAGGAGAATAAGACCAAGGTGTTCCGGTATAAAGAGTCCCCGACCTAGTAGATGAATAAGACCAAGGTGTTCCGATATAAAGAGTCCCCAACCTAGTAGGAGAATAAGACCGAGGTGTTCCGGTATAAAGAGTCCCCAACCTAGTAGGAGAATAAGACCAAGGTGTTCCGATATAAAGAGTCCCCAACCTAGTAGGAGAATAAGACCGAGGTGTTCCGGTATAAAGAGTCCCCGACCTAGTAGATGAATAAGACCAAGGTGTTCCGGTATAAAGAGGCCCCAACCTAGTAGAGGAATAAGACCGAGGTGTTCCGGTATAAAGAGTCCCCGACCTAGTAGGAGAATAAGACCGAGGTGTTCCGGTATAAAGAGTCCCCGACCTAGTAGATGAATAAGACCGAGGTGTTCCGGTATAAAGAGTCCCCAACCTAGTAGGAGAATAAGACCAAGGTGTTCCGGTATAAAGAGTTCCGGACCTAGTAGGAGAATAAGACCAAGGTGTTCCGGTATAAAGAGTCCCCAACCTAGTAGGAGAATAAGACCGAGGTGTTCCGGTATAAAGAGTCCCCAACCTAGGAGAGGAATAAGACCAAGGTGTTCCGGTATAAAGAGTCCCCAACCTAGTAGATGAATAAGACCGAGGTGTTCCGGTATAAAGAGTCCCCGACCTAGTAGATGAATAAGACCAAGGTGTTCCGGTATAAAGAGTCCCCAACCTAGTAGATGAATAAGACCGAGGTGTTCCGGTATAAAGAGTCCCCAACCTAGTAGGAGAATAAGACCGAGGTGTTCCGGTATAAAGAGTCCCCAACCTAGTAGGAGAATAAGACCAAGGTGTTCCGGTATAAAGAGTCCCCAACCTAGTAGGAGAATAAGACCAAGGTGTTCCGGTATAAAGAGTCCCCAACCTAGTAGGAGAATAAGACCAAAGTGTTCCGGTATAAAGAGTCCCCAACCTAGTAGGAGAATAAGACCGAGGTGTTCCGGTATAAAGAGTCCCCAACCTAGTAGGAGAATAAGACCAAAGTGTTCCGGTATAAAGAGTCCCCGACCTAGTAGGAGAATAAGACCAAGGTGTTCCGGTATAAAGGGCCCCCAAATTTAGATGGTGGTCAATCGTAAAGATTAAAGGGTCAATGACCATAGGTGGTCAGTTTTGATATGTGAACAGTTGGTGTACAAAATATTTGCTGATCACTTCGAATGAACACATCCATCAATTTATTTCATATTCATGTAAACGTTTCATAACATCAGACTAAAAACTTATTTGGAAAGATATTTATCTGACACACGAACATCAATTAAAACCTGTTCTACGCCTGATTAAATATTCGTGGTTCTTAGCCAATATCAAAGGGTAAAATGGCACAAGTTACTGGTACCCTCTCACACTGTAAACGTACTGGTGAACGCTCATATTGTACAGCCGTTATAAAACAATTCAATAATGTATAAACCATTAATTGGCAGGAATTGAAAAGACGACAATAGCGTGTCTATAACTGGCAATATTTTATCATCACCTCGTCAGTTTATCAATGATCGAGCGAAAATATGAAATATTTACATAAATAACCGACGGAAAACAATTGTGCAAAGATATTATCTACATGTTGTCAGGTCATTGACCGAATAGAATCGTTATCAGGAAAATAGAATCCGAGATGCGTCAGTTAATTATTTGATATTCGAGTGAAACATTTGGCAATTACTATCCTTTATGCTTACATGCTATCCCCATTACAACACATGTATACACTATGGTGGCTATTTCTGCCATCGTTTTATTTTAGGTCGCGTTACGGTAACACGACTTGTCGAGATAATTATGTCGACAAGTCATGTTATTAACACGGCAAGTCGTGTTATTATGACGACCGGTCGCGATAATTTATCAAGTTAGGTTATCGCGGATCTCGACCTAAAATGTGCTTTTGCCCAGGTATGCCATCTACTTACGTTATAAATAGACACCCAGCCGTTACGGAACGTCTCGGGCTTTACACGCGTATACATAATGCGAAATACATACATATATGAAATGATTAAAGACACATCAAAACCAACAAAGACACAAAAACAAACATTTGATTATACACAAATAACAACTTTTTCGTAAAGTTATTTAGAAAATAACTAATCTCTCATTACAATGATATGAATAATTTGCGATATAATCCTGCATGTAACATTGGATGAGTGTTATGACCATGAAGCGTCCATAAGGGCATTACTCAGGAGCATGTATATGATTATATATTTTACAAATTATGTTATATAGTAACACTGTTATAATGTTATGGATGAATATCAAAATAAAATAAATTACATCTTTAACATTCTTGTAGCATTGATAAACGCATGCACACACTCCAACAAATACTGTGCATCTGTAAAATAAGTACTTCCATTTAAAGTCATATCTTGAGTGACAGCCATGTTCATTATTAAACTGTACATCTTGTATAAACTTTTGCCTTTCATCAGTATATAATGGGCATTAAAGAAGAAATGAGAGAACTTTTCTATTTGACATCCACAGATACAATAAGGAAAATCTAGTTAAGTTGGTTGGCACCATTTCTTAACTGACACATTAAAATATTCATTTTACCTATTACCACCATATTCAAATAAAGAGGTACATTTATTTTCTTCTCTGTTTATTTTACTTATATTGTGTAACTCTTTTTAGTTCACCTGAGTAAACTTAGGTGACCATTTCTCATCCGTTTTCATCCGCCGTCATTTGTCGTACGTCGTCCGTCGTGTATCAACTTTTTATGTCACCTGAGACAAAGTCGTCGTCCGTCGTGCGTCCGTAAACAATTTACATTTTCAACTTCTTCTTAAAAACCACTGGAAATATCTTTGGTGAAATATGCACCAGAATTGTTAGTTATAAGGTTCTCATCCCTAGGGCTCTGAGGGGCGGGGCTAAAAGGGGTCAAATGGGCTAAAATTTTAAAAATCTTCTTCTCAAGATCCAGATATGCTGGAAACCAATATTCTTCATAGATGGAAGGGTCTTGGGGTGCTTTATTAAAATTGCGAATTTCATGACCCCCAGATTCCACGTTTGCCCCAGGGGAGGGACAACGTTTATATAGGAAAATGATACTTTTGGGTATATTTAGTTTATTTTCTACTGGAAATCATTCAAACTTGAATGACATTATAACCATGGGATAAGAGTTTCATACTATGATATTTTTGAGAGTATCCCATCCCCGGGGCTTAAGGGGTGTGGTCAATGTAGCTCCAACGAGCTCCATTGGATAGATTTCCGTTTATCTTTCTTTAAGATAATAAAGATATACATTTACTTCCATGTAATACGAAATATTAGCAAGCTGTGTGGAATTTTCACATTTCTAGTATCGTGAAATAGTAACAGTCCTAAGTAACCATTTGTATCGACGGGTCGAGCACAGGGCGCCTGAGTACAAATCTTGCGCTCTACCAATTGGATCCGAGCGGCAGAATGGTGGCTATCGCAGTTGAATGTCATTTTTGCATGAACGTAATTTTCAGTAGGGTGTCAAATAAGAATTTTTAGGTTTTAGGACAATTCAGAGACATAAAAAAGCACATGGTTTTGGCACATTTCCAACCCAAGGTCCATATACATTGTATACATGTAATAAAATCGGAAATTATTTTATTCAATCTTCAGATGCTTTGTGCAACAATGGTTTTGGTAACAAGATATGACTTCCTGAATAACAGCTTGGTTGTCTATTATGACGTCATACATATTTTTATGGTAGTCTGTTCAATTATGGCCAGTACACGATATAGCCAAAACCATTTGGAAACGTGTATAATTATCTCCAAAACCAATATTAAAGTTCTCATGCTTTACTGATCAAAAGTGTTTCCAATTTCCAATTTTATGATTTTCTATGTATACATGTATATATCGGATGTTCGATAAGGACGAGGGACATTAATATTGTCCAAGTCCGATTTTTATGAGTGTCGGGGAGGACTAATGAACGGGATTAGGTGAATTTGGGTTTCAAAGTGGAGGGGATAGGAGACAAATATCCATGCACATGGGAAACGGAGTTCTTTAATGTACGGCTTTAATAAATAAGCCAAGTTTAAGTGCTATATTGTAAACAGACCTAGAGTATGACCGCTTTAGCCAAAACCATTTGTAACTGTCACAGGGGTTTGGCAAGGACCTTTGTCATCTATATATAGAAATGTAGGAAGAGGTACCAAAGTCGAGGGATCAACTATTTCATAGATAAACACATCTTAATGATTTTGGTTCCTGCATATCCCGTTTGGTAACGGTAGGGACTTAGCTAATATAGCACTTGGTAAATAAGTTATTGGTTTGAATGAATAATTACAAGTCTACATTATTGTTTGAATATTACAGGACTAAAAAAAAACACATTTTAAGTTCATTACATTTGTACTTTAGGTCAGAGCAACTATTCCCTGTCAGCCATGCGTAATAATATCAGTGTAAAGCCCGAGACGTTTCCGATTTTATTACATGTATACAATGTATATGGACCGTGGGTTGGAAATGTGCCAAAACCATGTGCTTTTTTATGTCTCTGAATTGTCCTTAAACCTAAAAATTCTTATTTGAATATTTCGTATTACATGGAAGTAAATGTATCTCTTTATTATCTTACAGAAAGATGAACGGAAATCACTACAATGGAGCTCGTTGGAGCTACATTGACCACACCCCTTAGTCCCCGGGGATGGGATACTGTCAAAAATGTCATAGTATAAAACTCTTATCTCATGGTTATAATGTCATTTAAGTTTGAATGATTTCCAGTAGAAAATAAACTAAATATACCCAAAAGTATCATTTTCCTATCTAAACGTTGTCCCTCCCCTGGGGCAAACGTGGAGCCCGGGGGTCATGAAAATCACAATTTTGATAAAGCACCCCAAGACCCTTCCATCTATGAAGAGTATTGGTTTCCAGCATATCTGGATCTGGAGAAGAAGATTTTTAAAATTTTAGCCCATTTGACCCCTTTTAGCCCCGCCCCTCAGAGCCCCTGGGATGAGAACCTTATAATTAACAAATCTGGTGCATATTTCACCAAAGATAGTTCCTGCAAAATTTCATTGAAATTGAATCAGTGGTTTTTGAGAAGAAGTTGAAAATGTAAATTGTTTACGGACGCACGACGGACGACGACTTTGTCTCAGGTGACATAAAAAGTTGATAAACGACGGACGATGGACGACGAACGACAAATGACGACGGATGAAAACAGATGAGAAATGGTCACCTAAGTTTACTCCGGTGAACTAAAAAGAATTACACAATATTAGTAAAATAAACAGAGAAGAAAATAAATGTACCTCTATATTTGGATATAGTGGTAATAGGTAAAATGAGTATTTTATTGTGTCAGTTAAGAAATGGTGCCAACCAACTTAACTAGATTTTCCTTATTGTATCTGTGGATGTCAAATAGAAAAGTTTCTCTCATTTCTTCTTTAATGCCCATTATATACTGATGAA
This sequence comes from Pecten maximus, assembly GCF_902652985.1. Taxonomy (NCBI): domain Eukaryota; kingdom Metazoa; phylum Mollusca; class Bivalvia; order Pectinida; family Pectinidae; genus Pecten; species Pecten maximus. Next base: position 2,942,042 of record NC_047030.1, read on the forward strand.
AGGCAAAAGTTTATACAACCTTACAGTTTAATAATGAACATGGCTGTCACTCAAGATATGACTTTAAATGGAAGTACTTATTTTACAGATGCACAGAATGAGTATTTGTTGGAGTGTGTGCATGAGTTTATCAATCCTACAAGAAGGTTAAAGATTTTAAAATGTTATTCATGCAATTTATTTTGTCCGATTGCAATGAAATTTGGTATGTAACAGGTACATCATGGGACATCCGTTACTTTCGTAACCTCACTTTAGGAGGCCGCGGTGGCTGAGTGGTTAAGGTGTACCGACACTTTATCACTAGCCCTCCACCACTGGGTTGCGAGGTCGAATCCTAGGTGGGACAGTTGCCAGGTACTGACCGTAGGCCGGTGGTTTTTCTCCGGGTACTCCGGCTTTCCTTTATTCACCTCCAAAACTTGGCATGTCCTTAAATTACCTTGGCTGTTAATAGGACGTTAAACAAAAACAAACCAAACGTCACTTTCACTTTTTTTTAACAAAGTGGCAACCATTTCCTGATTTCTCATTGTTCCTAATTAAAATATTGTCCTATTTTAATGACATTTGATTTGTATGTACTTTCGTAGCCTGATTTTCACATTTTAACAAACTGGTCACCATTTTCTGGCATCTGATTGGTCCAAATTAAGATAGTGTCCGATTTTAATGACATTTGGTTTGTAGGTCCATCACGGGACATTGGCAACTCTTGTAACCTCGCTTTCACATTATAACAAAATGGCCACCAATTACTGGCCTCTGATTGGTCCAAATTAAAGTATTGTCAGATTGTAATGAAATTCGATATCTAGGTACATCATGGATGTAACCTCAATTTCACGTTTTAACAAAATGGCCACCATGCATCAACTGAGCTCTGATTGGTTCAAATTTAGATATTGTCCGATCTTGATGAAATTAGATATGTAGGTACATGATGGGACACCAGTCACTCTTGTAACCTCACTTTCACATTTAAACAAAATGGCCGCCATTTCCTTACATCTGATTGGTCCGGATTTAGATATCGTCCGAATTTGATGAAATTTGATATGTAAGTACATCAAGGACACCGGTTCCTGTCGTAGCCTCACTTTCACGCTTTAAACAAAATGGCCACCAATTTCTTGCCTCTGATTGGTGGAAATTTAGATATAGTTCGATTTTAATTTAATTTGGTAAAAGGAGGCATTAGGGGACTGCAAGTTCAACTGTATGGGTATTTTTTGTCTTATGAACCACACAGTCTTTTTATTGGTCGAAACTTAGATATTGAGCGGTTTTGATGAAAACTGCTGAAACAGAGTTATCGCCCCTCACTACGCTTCATTCTTTCTGTGACATCCTTCAGGTGTCACCTCACTAGTATGAGTATGGGATGTATGTTTTTAAGTATGCATATGTCTACCCTGACCGGCCCCGTGGGGCTGAGGTTTGATGACACAAGTACCCCCATATGGGGAGCCTGAAGTTGGTTCCTAGTTCCGTTTATCTTAAACGGAACTCGGAACTGGGACCAAAACCCGTAAAGCTTATACATAGTAGTTCCGTTTTTCTTAAACGGAACTCGGAACTGGGACCGAAACCCGTAAAGCTTATACATAGTAGTTCCTTTTTTTTCTTAAACGGAACTCGGAACTGGGACCAAAACCCGTAAAGCTACTACATAGTAGTTCCGTCTTTTTCTTAAACGGAACTCGGAACTCGGAACCAACTTCAGGCGCCCAAGATATGTGCTACAATTTCTCAGCTTTCCGAGAAACACAAACTAACACTGCCCCTAGAACAAAATACTCAAGTCTAAAATGTGTGCTAGCTATTAGATAAGGCAGTTTTATTGCTTTGACAATATAAACAATATTTTGTTTTTCATATTTTATAAACAAAAATTTAACTATAGTTATGACCCATGCCCGACCCCATGCCCGACCCCATGTCCGACCCCATGTCTGACCCCATGTCTGACCCCATGTATGACCCCATGCCCGACCCCATGCCCGACCCCATGTCCGACCCCATGCCCGACCCCATGTCCGACCCCATGTCTGACCCCATGCCCGACCCCATGTCCGACCCCATGCCCGACCCCATGCCCGACTCCATGCCCGACCCCATGCCGTTTTTTAAATGGCTGTGTCTAGATCTGTGACATCCGCATTGCGTGGCTCTTACTATGACGTTGAACCCGAATCAATCAAATGCGAAAAATAAATATATGATTTCATCAGGGACAACATAACTGAGAAATTAATTGCAAAATTAATCCCAATATCGTCATTACTGATTCCTGAATGATCTATATCATTTAATTTACCCTGCTGTAAATGTATTACTCTACGACTCCCTTGTTATGTAATCACTGTTTGCACAAAGTTATTGAATCAGCTGAACTACTGTTTTCATGAAAGGACGGAAAGAGGAACAATTTAAAAGTATATCAGATATCGAATCGTATCTCATCATACCACGCCACATCATTTATAAACACGGAACAAATAATTCATTTTGATTAGCTCGAAACAATATATAGGCCTAGTCCGTTGAGTGAGGAATTGCCCGTCAGAACAGTGGACATAGACGGATTGTCTACACCCAACAGATTAAACTACATTGAGTCAACCTACACGACACATTCATCGATGAATTGATTCAATCATGGTTGTCACATAGGGACTCTCTGAATCCCATAGTGTTGGTGCCATTGACAATTCATAATTGATACGTTATAATCGTTGAGGAGACAGACGTACGAGGAGCGGTATCCATTACTCCATTAGTTGTCAGTCGTCATTAACTCTGCTTTATTAGGAGATATTTATTTAGACTTTTGTCATCGATATAGCTTCTGATAGTATTGACACACTAATGGACACACCGCATCTTTTTATTGAAGGAGTATATGCATATCGTGTCGCTTTAAAATGGTCAGAGCGAGAAATTATTTAAACTGTATAGTGTAATAGTTAAGATGTCCTGACTGAGGGAATATCTGGGTTTTATTTCACAAGTGAGTATTTAACAAGCTTTATAAACCAGTCGGTGCAAATATTGCGATTGTGAAAGAAAATTTGAGGACAACGTGTTTTGATTTCATTCACAAATGGAGAACTCACCTGTAGCTCACAGCTAAATTCGAATCTCATCCCGACGAAACATTTAGTAGGTATTTGCATACGCAAATCAGCATAGTGTACGACACATCTCTATGGATTACATAAATTGACCTTTGTCTGAACAAAATTAAGGGATTGCTTAACCAGCCAGAACGGGATTTAACGCATACCAATAAATGAATGCAAATAATGTTAAAACATTCAGAAATGGGATAATTTGGTGGTGAAAACGGTGTCTAGATTGATTGAGAAGATTCATATTCAGAAGCAATACTAGTTGTATAGAGACTGCCGGGATTATCTTGTAAAATTTCTAACCAATATCCGAATAACAATGGCAATGACGATTGGTTTTTTCAAGATTACCATTGTTATGTTCTGTTGCGTGATAAACAATACGAACATTGCATCTGCCAATTGTTCTTCGACACCAGTACATCTGGCCAGGTTTGCACAGAAAAATAAGACTCTAAACGGATATACATATCGGCAAGTTAGCCATATTCTCAACGTCCATTTATGCGCCGAGCAATGTCTTCTCCATCGAATGTGCCGCTCAATCAACTACAACCGTGACCTTGACCTTTGCGATTTGAACTCTGAAGACCATCTCAGCAAACCGCAGTCGTTGTCCCTATCCGTGACGTCACACTACTATATCATCGATGGGTGGCCTGAGGTAGGTTCAAGTAGAATATCTAACGAATTGCCTCGAAAACATCACCGACCATTTACTGGCAATTTATGTTTTAATTGAAGTAACACACAAAGAGCGGTTACACATTCACTTTGCTTTTGAATTGACAATGCATTGTAACATAATGTTTTATTGTTTTGAAGTAGTCTAGTGAAAATATGTATGTATTACATCACGTGACTGTCCGGAGAGACATTTTAATACTAGCTTAACAAATCATACCAATACAACCAATTATCGATATTTTAGACGATTTAAACTTAATCAACTTAATGCAGGGTTTTCGTAAGAACCAAACCTGCTGACTCATTGCGTGATTTACTTATTTGAACTTCTGTTTTCTAATGTTTCTAAACAATATAACAGTATTCTTCTTCCAAATGCTCTCATTTCAATTCAATTCAATTTTATTCCAGGGGCCTAACAGCCCAAAGGTTTACATAGTTAATTGATATTAATGAACATGTTGTAATAAACATAATTTCACATTTGTAGAGTGATCGATTGCGACGTAAACACAATTTTAAATATATGTTCTTATTAATTATTCAAGTATTCATTGAGTCAAAGTATTACACAAATATTGTGAAAGACACCGATATGTATACTTTGCATATAGATAGATATTGATGTGTACAGTCTGCAGTACTTGTTGTTCCGACTGGAATAAACATTACATCAATACATCTCAATAGAAATGAAATATAATATTTGAAACGAACACAACAAGTATTTACTTATAATGCTTCTGACCTTCGTTTATATGCAAAATGAATAAATTTTCCAAGATTACTTAACTCTTTGACATTTTTCACACTCATGAGTTGAATAAGTTTAAAAACGCTAGGTCTACGATAATAGTATGGTTTCAAATATTTAGTACGTAAGTCTATGTAAAAAGAACATTTTAAAATAAAATGGAACTCATCCTCAATATCAATATTATTGCATAATGTACATCTCCTATTTTCTCTTGTTACATTCCTGTATCTTCTACTCTCTATATTTAGTTGATGTGACGATAATCTAATTTTTGATATGCACTTCTTGTATCGGTGATCGATAGGTTTCTTTAAATAAAACTGCAAGCCAAAATTGTCTATCAAATCTCTCCCACATTACCTGATTTTTACATGTGCTCTCCAACATTACCTGATTTTACCTGTGCTCTCCAACATTACCTGATTTTACCTGTGCTCTCCATGATTACCTGATTTTACCTGTGCTCTCCAACTTTGCCTGTTTTTACCTGTGCTCTCCAACTTTACCTGATTTTACCTGTGCTCTCCAACATTACCTGATTTTACATGTGCTCTCTAGCACATTACCTGATTTTACCTGTGCTCTCCATGATTACCTGATTTTACCTGTGCTCTCCAACTTTACCTGATTTTACCTGTGCTCTCCAACATTACCTGATTTTTACATGTGTTCTCTAGCACTACCTGATCCTTATCTTTACTTCAGAGCTAACCAACCATACATGTGTAACTAGCGTTGTAGTAGTGGATAATGGGTCCATTGACATTGTGGTTACCATAATAAGCACTTACAAATGAATACGACTGTGGCGGTCAATTCAGTGAATAATTTCAATCAGTATGCTAAACGATATAAAATACACGCCACTCTGTTCTCTATCAGACATTTCCGTAAACTGTCGGAACACCTGGACCTTGTCAATGAAACATAAGACGCTTTCTCTGTCGGAACACTTGAGCACGTATTCCACTCGGAACACCTCGGCCAAATATCAATTAATGAGAATAAGATGATTCCATGTCTAGAATTATTCATGTGAAATTGATCGTTTTGTTTTGTTGTTGTGAATAGATCATCCATAAAGCGGTCATCTAGTAAGCGGTCACTAAGTAAGTTACTTTGATAAAATTGGTATCACAAAACGGTTGAGAAATGTATTTAACATTCTATATACATGTTAGTCTATACATGTCAGACTAAGAAACTACATCATACATTTTTTGTATGCTCAGTGAAAATCGAATTTGGTCGAATATCAGTATCAATAATATCAATCTATTTAGAGGGAAACATTTAAACAGTTTCCGCTACTTCCCCTATTGAGCCCCTCTATCCTCGGGGATACCATGTTCTTATTTTATACAACATTTAAATCAGACCATCAGGGTAACATCGTACATGCTGCTCTCTCGGCTGGGCGTTAAAGCTGATGGCAAGATCTGATGACGTGGGCTATCACGTGTACAGTGTGACACTGCAGTGTGATGTCATTATGAAGGTGTCCGTCAGTTGCCCATCAAACGTGGACAATGTCCTTTAAACGAGATTATGGCGTGATTACAAAACCAGCCCAAACCCCGTACGAAAACTATGACGCTATCAAAATGACCACTGTGTGTTTCATTACTCTCCACGTGACCTTGCTGTCGTTATAACGTAACCCTCCAAACAAACTGTCTCCTTGTACTTCACATTAAGCCATTGTGAAAAGTAATGATGAAGCGTTGGGACTGGTGTTATATTCCACAGGGATATGTGTGGAGGTATTACATTTATAGAAGTGTGGTAGAGCGAGCGATTTGTTCATCCCACCACCGGCACCATAAATGTGAGTAATGTTAACACTAATGACAATATCGAGTGAAATGAACCTAAGATAGGGTTTAATAATTTATAAAACGTTTATTGATTTGTCTACTGTACAAAATCACTGATATATGTAACGATGAAGATACACTTTGATAATTCATTGGCAATATCACCTGGGAATAAGACCATGCACGTAAATGACAAAGGTTAACCACGGTTAATGTAGCTTTAGATGGCATTAAAAAATGAACTCAGGTTATCAAGTATTGTTTTCAGCCGAGGTAGGCCGTATTGCCCCGAGGCCGAATGTTGATACAGCTGACCAAGACGTTATCACTTGGCCAATATTGACAAGGCTACTTAATGATCTTATTATTAATCAACTAACCCATTTATATGTAAATATACTTATCCAAGTTTTACTAATGTCATAATATCGTTCGTCCTGTCTGAAATAGTGTTCTGGTCACATCCTCGTCGAGTACACAATCTTACTTCTGAATTATCACATGTATATCTATTTACTGTTTTTCAAAGAACTGCAGTAAATTAGTTTTCTTGTCTATTTCTTACAGTGGAAACTCCACCTAAATTATTAATTCATCGATTGTGTTGCCTTGGAAATCCGCCATCTTGTTTTTACCAACTTTTCCAGTATTGGCAAATGTTTTCATTGCTAACGGAGTTTTTAGGTCACCTGAGACAAAGTCTCAAGTGACCTATTCTTATCGCCTTTTGTCCGTCGTCGTCCGTCGTCCGTCGTGCGGTGTGTGTCCGGCGTCGTCCGTCCGTAAACAATTTAAATTTTCAACTTCTTCTCCAAAACCACTGAACCAAATTCAATGAAATTTGGCAGGGAGCTTCTATGGCTAAAGGTCAACCAAAATTGTGAATTATATGGTCCCTATCCTCCAGGGGCCTGAGGGGCGGGGCCAAAAATGGTCAAATTGACTGAAATTTCAAAAATCTTCCTCTCTACTCTCAGATATGGTAGAATCAAATACTCTTCATAGATGGAAGGGTCTTAAGGTGCTTAACCAAAATTGTGAATTTCATGACCCTGGGGTCTCATGTTTGCGTCTGGGGAGGGGGTAAACTTTACTATAGTTCATAAAGGGGAATTTTTGACTATAGCTGTTATTTGTTTAATTTTTATTGGAATTCATTCTAACTTTGTTAACATTATCAGCTTGGGATGACAGTTTGATGGTATGTACATGTTTGCCCTGACTGACCCCCAGGGGCTGATGGGTGGGAGGGGGGGGGGGGGGGGGGGGGGGCAAAAAGGGTCAAATTAACTGAAATTTTAAATATCTTCTTCTTACAACCCAAATAAGGTCGAATTAAATCCTCTTCACAGATGGAAGGGTCTTAAGGTGCTTTACCATAATTGTGAATTTCCTAGCCCTGGGGTCTCATGTTTGCCCCATGGGTAGGGATAAACCTCAATATAGTTGTAGGGAAATCACATTTTTGACTATCATTTGTTTTATTTGTTTTGAAATCATTCTAAATTTGTTAACATTATCAGCATGGGATGACTGCTTAATGGTATGCAAATGTTGGCTCTGACTGATCCCTTAGACTGATGGGTCAGGCCAAAAAGTGTCAATTAAATTTACTGAAATATTTCAAAAATCAGGTGACCGTTAAGGCCCATGGGCCTTTTGTTTTTTTTTATATTGGCGTGTTTTTGTTAGATATGGTATGGGTAAAAGGGACAATATTGAGGTTAATATTTCCATAGTGAATTGATAATACACAGTATTGTATCATTGGTAAACTGGGAAACGAGACTGGTCATCAGGCTATTCCATCAACCTGCCTTGCTACATCGCTAAATTAACGTGTGCTGATGCAGGCTGGACGCACCCAAGGTGATCCTCGTGGTACAAAGAGGAAACCAGCCTTCTACAACTTCCATTGTCTTTTATATGTTCGTACAAAGAGCTTGTTTAAGCTAACAGCAAATCAAGAAGCTATTCCATTTGATTTAATTCAGATCTTTCGTTTTCTTTGTTTTGTTAAATGGATCTGACTAGGTACCGTTGTAATCGCCCTTCCGAATACTTTTCACAACAAGCATAGATTTTGTATCATAGACCAATATAATTGGCGTTTAATCAAGGAGCTATGCTACATTTTACAATCAGTTAATTTTTTGTTTGAGGTTGGGATATTTTCTTTTTACCAAAGCCTTTACTTATTTTGTTTTTGTTTTTGGTGTCATAAATGGCTTCAATTGTCGTAAACGAATGCAAAACTTCAGCGACAACAGTTAAACAGATAGTCCTTACGGGCGAGTTTGGGCAACGCTATAATATATTGCCATATATGATTTAATAAACCATTTTACTACATGGCTTCCTTTTTAATTTCGTTTCAGTTTTTCCTGGGTGGATGCCAAAATCACACGTGCTCTGAAACGCACGTGTGCGTGGTTCTATTCCAAGGACTAAGCCCCACATACACCTGTATAAAATATGACCTTACCTCTACCACTCCAGTGGCATATACGATTGGGTGTACCAATGTATTTCCGGCGATAACAGGTAGGTTGTGGTGCCTATAGTGACATGTTATAAATACCTGGTCAACATTTTGTATGGCAGTAACCATAACTTCACTATAATAATTATTATCTACTGGTCAACCCCCCCTTTTTTTTTTTTTAATTCTATATATCTAAATAATAAGAATTTCATTAATTCTATATTGATACTAGCAACTTTCAAAGCAAACTGAGATTAATACGGTAATTAATCATAGCCCTTTCGTCCTTCGGGACTCTTCAGTGATGTTAGGGACATCATACAACTGTTCAGTCCTTCTAGGACTAGTAAGTGATGTTAAGGATATCACAGAGCTGTTTCATTTTTTCTAGGACATTAGTGATGTTAGAGACATCGTACAGTTGTTTCGTCCTTCTATGATTCGTCAGTGATGTTAGGGACATCACACAGCTGTTCGTCCTTCTAGGACTCGTCAGTGATGTTAGGGACATCACACAGCTGTTCGTCCTTCTAGGACTAGTCAGTGATGTTAGGGACATCACACAGCTGTTCGTCCTTCTAGGACTTGTCAGTGATGTTAGAGACATCATACAGCTGATACGTCCTTCTAGGACTCGTCAGCGATGTTAGGGACTCAGCAGAGATAAATAAGTTCTTAAATGTTAGGTAAACCGGTGAATCTACAAAATGCCAACTCGGTGAAATTGCGCGAAGGACCCATTGTCTCCATATGCAGCTTGATATCACAAGGAGGTAGAATACGTATTAGGCACTAACACGTGATTTATTTTCCCAATCTTAGACCTGCAGGGTATATTTGTGCTCAACGAAACTGATCATGCCATTACCAAATAAAAACTGATACATATTGTCTTTTTTTTTTTTGCAGAAGTGGTTGTCAATTCCGTAACCGTGAGGTTTTCTCCTATGGCCTGCGTGTATTCGCCGGGAATAACGCTTACAACATTTCTCCACAGCTACCGGGACAGCACACTTGATTGGTTCAATTTCAGGCCGGTAATAGAGGGCTGTGCAGGCCTGGCTCATACCAGCTCGTTTAAATATTTTGGAATCGAGTTTTTTGGGGAGTGCTGGGCAGATACAGCTTTCGTAGAGGCGTCCCATACTAAAATACCTGCTGATGAATGTCACGCAAAAACTTATCTTCAAGCAGGAATTGCGAATGTTATTTGCGTGTATGAAATTTTGTAATTTCTAATGTTGATTGCAAGGTCAAGAAGGTCATTCATAATGGCACCACCAATGTGTTACGTCAGTAGAAAAGGACATTTTGAAGTCGGTTCGCAAAAATTCCCAACGGCAATGCTACAATTTCTGTGGGTGGCCCCGCCTTCCCTGGTCAACATCTTCATAAATGGATCCTATATATAGGTACACGCGCAGTGGTTGCTGGGACTGTCGTTTGTCAATCAATGTATTAGCTCTACCACAATTTGACACAGGCATACGTTTATTTTGTTGTCCGTTATAATAATGCCAGTGCACCGTAAATCACGTGAACATTTATCATGTTACTTGTAAGCAGATTAAAATAAATCATTCTCAAACAATAGTTGATCATTCTGGACTACATACGAAATATTTTACCCGGTATTATTATGCATGCCGACGATACTGTACTAGTATAGTTATAACAATCGTATTGAAGTATAGTTATTATAACAATCGTATTGTAGTATAGTTATTATAACAATCGTATTCTAGTATTGTTATAACAATCGTATTCTAGTATAGTTATAACAATCGTATTCTAGTATAGTTATAACAATCGTATTGTAGTATAGTTATAACAATCGTATTCTAGTATAGTTATAACAATCGTATTCTAGTATAGTTATTATAACAATCGTATTCTAGTATAGTTATTATAACAATCGTATTCTAGTATAGTTATAACAATCGTATTCTAGTATAGTTATAACAATCGTATTCTAGTATAGTTATAACAATCGTATTGTAGTATAGTTATTATAACAATCGTATTCTAGTATTGTTATAACAATCGTATTCTAGTATAGTTATAACAATCGTATTCTAGTATAGTTATTATAACAATCGTATTCTAGTATAGTTATTATAACAATCGTATACTAGTATAGTTATAACAATCGTATTCTAGTATAGTTATTATAACAATCGTATTCTAGTATAGTTATAACAATCGTATTCTAGTATAGTTATTATAACAATCGTATTCTAGTATTGTTATAACAATCGTATTCTAGTATAGTTATAACAATCGTATTCTAGTATAGTTATAACAATCATATTCTAGTATAGTTATTATAACAATCGTATTCTAGTATAGTTATAACAATCGTATTGTAGTATAGTTATAACAATCATATTCTAGTATAGTTATTATAACAATCGTATTCTAGTATAGTTATAACAATCGTATTGTAGTATAGTTATAACAATCGTATTGTAGTATAGTTATAACAATCGTATTGTAGTATAGTTATTATAACAATCGTATTCTAGTATAGTTATAACAATCGTATTCTAGTATAGTTGTTATAACAATCGTATTCTAGTATAGTTATAACAATAGTATTCTAGTATAGTTATAACAATCGTATTCTAGTAAAGTTATTATAACAATCGTATTCTAGTAAAGTTATAACAATAGTATTCTAGTATAGTTATAACAATCGTATTGTAGTATAGTTATTATAACAATCGTATTCTAGTATAGTTATTATAACAATCGTATTCTAGTATTGTTATTATAACAATCGTATTGTAGTATAGTTATAACAATCATATTCTAGTATAGTTATAACAATCGTATTCTAGTATAGTTATAACAATCGTATTCTGGTATAGTTATAACAATCGTATTCTAGTATAGTTGTTATAACAATAGTATTCTAGTATAGTTATAACAATCGTATTCTAGTATAGTTATTATAACAATCGTATTCTAGTAAAGTTATAACAATAGTATTCTAGTATAGTTATAACAATCGTATTGTAGTATAGTTATTATAACAATCGTATTCTAGTATAGTTATTATAACAATCGTATTCTAGTATTGTTATTATAACAATCGTATTGTAGTATAGTTATAACAATCATATTCTAGTATAGTTATAACAATCGTATTCTAGTATAGTTATAACAATCGTATTCTGGTATAGTTATAACAATCGTATTCTAGTATAGTTGTTATAACAATAGTATTCTAGTATAGTTATAACAATCGTATTCTAGTATAGTTATTATAACAATCGTATTCTAGTATAGTTATAACAATCGTATTCTAGTATAGTTATAACAATCGTATTCTAGTATAGTTATTATAACAATCGTATTCTAGTATAGTTATAACAATCGTATTCTAGTATAGTTATAACAATCGTATTGTAGTATAGTTATAACAATCGTATTCTAGTATAGTTATAACAATAGTATTCTAGTATAGTTATAACAATCGTATTCTAGTATAGTTATTATAACAATCGTATTCTAGTAAAGTTATAACAATAGTATTCTAGTATAGCTATAACAATCGTATTGTAGTATAGTTATTATAACAATCGTATTCTAGTATAGTTATAACAATAGTATTCTAGTATAGTTATAACAATCGTATTCTAGTATAGTTATAACAATCGTATTCTAGTATAGTTATTATAACAATCGTATTCTAGTATAGTTATAACAATAGTATTGTAGTATAGTTATTATAACAATCGTATTCTAGTATAGTTATAACGATCGTATTCTAGTATAGTTATAACAATCGTATTCTAGTATAGTTATAACAATCGTATTCTAGTATAGTTGTTATAACAATCGTATTCTAGTATAGTTATAACAATCATATTCTAGTATAGTTGTTATAACAATCGTATTCTAGTATAGTTATAACAATAGTATTGTAGTATAGTTATTATAACAATCGTATTCTAGTATAGTTATAACAATCGTATTGTAGTATAGTTATTATAACAATCGTATTGTAGTATAGTTATGACAATCGTATTCTAGTATAGTTGTTATATCAATCGTATTCTAGTATAGTTATTATAACAATCGTATTCTAGTATAGTTATAACAATCGTATTCTAGTATAGTTATAACAATTGTATTCTAGTATAGTTATTATAACAATCGTATTCTAGTACAGTTGTTATAACAATCGTATTCTAGTATAGTTATAACAATAGTATTCTAGTATTGTTATAACAATCGTATTCTAGTATAGTTATAACAATCGTATTCTAGTATAGTTATTATAACAATCGTATTCTAGTATAGTTGTTATAACAATCGTATTCTAGTATAGTTATAACAATCGTATTGTAGTATAGTTATTATAACAATAGTATTCTAGTAAAGTTATAACAATCGTATTCTAGTATAGTTATAACAATAGTATTCTAGTAAAGTTATAACAATCGTATTCTAGTATAGTTATAACAATATTATTCTAGTATAGTTATAACAGTCGTATTCTAGTATAGTTATAACAATCGTATTCTAGTATAGTTATTATAACAATCGTATTCTAGTACAGTTGTTATAACAATCGTATTCTAGTATAGTTATAACAATAGTATTCTAGTATAGTTATAACAATCGTATTCTAGTACAGTTGTTATAACAATCGTATTCTAGTATAGTTATAACAATAGTATTCTAGTATAGTTATAACAATCGTATTCTAGTATAGTTATTATAACAATCGTATTCTAGTATAGTTATTATTACAATCGTATTCTAGTATAGTTATAACAATCGTATTCTAGTATAGTTATTATAACAATCGTATTCTAGTATAGTTATAACAATCGTATTCTAGTATAGTTATAACAATCGTATTCTAGTATAGTTATAACAATCGTATTCTAGTATAGTTGTTATAACAATCGTATTCTAGTATAGTTATAACAATCGTATTCTAGTATAGTTATAACAATCGTATTCTAGTATAGTTATAACAATCGTATTCTAGTATAGTTATTACAACAATCGTATTCTAGTATAGTTATAACAATCGTATTCTAGTATAGTTATAACAATCGTATTCTAGTATAGTTATAACAATCGTATTCTAGTATAGTTATAACAATCGTATTCTAGTATAGTTATTATAACAATCGTATTCTAGTATAGTTATAACAATCGTATTCTAGTATAGTTATAACAATCGTATTCTAGTATAGTTATAACAATCGTATTCTAGTATAGTTATAACAATCGTATTCTAGTATAGTTATAACAATCGTATTCTAGTATAGTTATAACAATCGTATTCTAGTATAGTTATAACAATCGTATTCTAGTATAGTTATTATAACAATCGTATTCTAGTATAGTTATAACAATCGAATTCTAGTATAGTTATAACAATTGTATTCTAGTATAGTTATTATAACAATCGTATTCTAGTACAGTTGTTATAACAATCGTATTCTAGTATAGTTATAACAATAGTATTCTAGTATTGTTATAACAATCGTATTCTAGTATAGTTATAACAATGGTATTCTAGTACAGTTGTTATAACAATGGTATTCTAGTATAGTTATAACAATGGTATTCTAGTATAGTTATAACAATGGTATTCTAGTATAGTTATAACAATGGTATTCTAGTATAGTTATAACAATCGTATTCTAGTATAGTTATAACAATCGTATTCTAGTATAGTTATAACAATCGTATTCTAGTATAGTTATTATAACAATCGTATTCTAGTATAGTTATAACAATCGTATTCTAGTATAGTTATTATAACAATCGTATTCTAGTATAGTTATTATAACAATCGTATTCTAGTATAGTTATAACAATCGTATTCTAGTATAGTTATAACAATAGTATTCTAGTATAGTTATTATAACAATCGTATTCTAGTATAGTTATTATAACAATCGTATTCTAGTATAGTTATAACAATCGTATTCTAGTAAAGTTATAACAATAGTATTCTAGTATAGTTATTATAACAATCGTATTCTAGTATAGTTATAACAGTCGTATTCTAGTATAGTTATAACAATCGTATTCTAGTATAGTTATTATAACAATCGTATTCTAGTATAGTTATAACAATCGTATTCTAGTATAGTTGTTATAACAATCGTATTCTAGTATAGTTATTATAACAATCGTATTCTAGTATAGTTATAACAATGGTATTCTAGTATAGTTATAACAATCGTATTCTAGTATAGTTATAACAATCGTATTCTAGTATAGTTGTTATAACAATCGTATTCTAGTATAGTTATAACAATAGTATTCTAGTATAGTTGTTATAACAATCGTATTCTAGTATAGTTATAACAATGGTATTCTAGTATAGTTATAACAATCGTATTCTAGTATAGTTATAACAATAGTACTCTAGTATAGTTATAACAATAGTATTCTAGTACAGTTATAACAATCGTATTCTAGTATAGTTATAACAATCGTATTCTAGTATAGTTATAACAATCGTATTCTAGTATAGTTGTTATAACAATCGTATTCTAGTATAGTTGTTATAACAATCGTATTCTAGTATAGTTATAACAATCGTATTCTAGTATTGTTATAACAATCGTATTCTAGTATAGTTATAACAATCGTATTCTAGTATAGTTATAACAATCGTATTCTAGTATTGTTATAACAATCGTATTCTAGTATAGTTATAACAATCGTATTCTAGTATAGTTATAACAATCGTATTCTAGTATAGTTATTATAACAATCGTATTCTAGTATAGTTGTTATAACAATCGTATTGTAGTATAGTTATAACAATCGTATTGTAGTATAGTTGTTATAACAATCGTATTCTAGTATAGTTATAACAATCGTATTCTAGTATAGTTATAACAATCGTATTCTAGTACAGTTATAACAATCGTATTCTAGTATAGTTATTATAACAATCGTATTCTAGTATAGTTATAACAATCGTATTCTAGTATAGTTGTTATAACAATCGTATTCTAGTATAGTTATAACAATCGTATTCTAGTATAGTTATAACAATCGTATTCTAGTATAGTTATTATAACAATCGTATTCTAGTATAGTTATAATAAGCCATCCAGTACTCTATATAAATAAATGTGCCTTCTAAAATAAACTGTGTTGATGATATAATTTAAATGGCTCAAATATGTCAAAATATTTATCCCGAGTATGTATGTCTTTACGTGGAAATGGTTCAGGTCGTTGTTCTGAGTGTAAGGAACGACAACTCTGGTTAGAGATTGTCCCAATGTGGAATCATTTCTCTGTAGAGCACTGACTGACATACAGTTACTGGGGATGAGAAGATTATAGAAAAAAACACAAGATATTAGCGCATTCCAATACAAATTGTCCTGTAGATAAAGTAGAGCCAAAATGAATTTAACTGCATCATACAGCTGTTTCGTCCTATTAGGACTCGTCCGTGATATAAGGGACATCATACAGCTGTTTCGTCCTATTAGGACTCGTCCGTGATGTAAGGGACATCATACAGCGGTTTCGTCCTTTTAAGACTCGTCAGTGATGCTAGGGACATCATACATCTGTTTCGTCCTTCTAGGACTCGTCCGTGATATAAGGGACATCATACAGCTGTTTCGTCATATTAGGACTCGTCCGTGATGTAAGGGACATCATACAGAGGTTTCGTCCTTTTAAGACTCGTCAGTGATGCTAGGGACATCATACATCTGTTTCGTCCTTCTAGGACTCGTCCGTGATATAAGGGACATCATACAGCTGTTTCGTCATATTAGGACTCTCGTCTGTGATGTAAGGGACATCATACAGCGGTTTCGTCCTATTAGGACTCTCGTCTGTGATGTAAGAGACATCATACAGCTGTTTCGTCCTATTAGGACTCGTCAGAAATGTAAGGGACATCATACAGCTGTTTCGTCCTTCCATTACACGTCAGTGAAGTTAGGGACATCAAACAACTGTTTCATCCTTGCTGGACTCGTCAGCGATGTTATGAACATCATACAACTGTTCCATCTTCCAGGATTTATTTGCCTTTTCCAATTTTAAATTTATTTAAAATAATTTGTCGTGAATGATGCGCGATACAGGTCAGCTGGGCCTCTTGTAATTTGGATTTAGATTATTTCATATTAAAGATGAATTCATAAGCTTTCATCATTTATCTACTCAGAATCATAGAATGTGGTTTTTTTTCGTCGCAATTCAAATGTTTTGTTTTAGTTTTGGATTATATTTCACATCTAAAAGCATGTAAGTCGGCAGCATTGTACCTAATAAAAACACAATTTGCCCTTCATGTTGCTGTGGTGCCAGACTCGCCGTATACAATATCGGTTACTCTTCAACCAAAGATGCTTCAGTCCAAATCTGGTCAAAATCCACACAGTCGTATGATCATGCCTAGTAGGTATTTTTAGGAAATGTGATAGAAGAAGGACTTCAGGCCGACCTCATGGATTTAGATCACCGGTTCTTCGGTCGAGATAAACTAAAAACAAATTGATGTATTGTGTGATACCATAAGACGAATTACCCTAAGGGAGGCAACTCTGTTTGGTCTGTATACAGGTGGATTCGTTAGTGTTTCTTCCCTTGGAATAGAGCACACTGGGTATATCTATCTTGTCATTTCCTCGTTACGATGACTGGGGAAAGGATTATATAATTGCGGGATCGGTCGAATGCAATATTTTATACGATTGGTCAGAAGAAGTGCTAGCATAAAATATGAATACTGGTTGAAACGAAATAACAACAATTACATGTCTGCCGTCAGCAATGGACGGAATCGCTGTTTCGGGAAATAAAAAAAAAATTAACCGACATTACATTCACGTTAACAGTTTCCGTATAGAAAATTTTACAAACAGTTCTTTAAAACAACTTTTAGTTTCAAGTTAGCCATTTTTATATTCGATTTTTTTACCTGTAATTCCAGTTTGATACGACGATCTTTATAACGTCTGTTCCTTCAATTACTCACTCTTTATTGTTTATTTGAAAACAGAAGATATTTTCAATAAGTACAATATTGTCAACTTTGTCGGTTATGTTTGGAAAGAAATTTCTGGTTTTATATTTTTATGTTTCAAATAAGATTATATAAAATGCCTGGGAAGTCATACAAGTAACAAGAGCAGCTAGATTGCATCACAGGTACGTGGCACATATTATCAACCCAAAGTCTATGTATTATATTTCATACATAATATGGATCGTGAGTTTGGAATATGTGACATGTCCCTGTGGGTGTAACCAATGTCCAATGAAAGTATGCAGAATGTCGGCATTTACCTGGAATATGATATAATTACAATAACCGAAGGTTCCGGTAAGATCCGAAAAGTCTCGAAAGACCAAAAAAACGAAGGGAAACAGTGCTTTTTCGCTTTAAACACTTTCCCTTGATCTAAAATGTGTCGTTTTACTTTTATTCTTAGTTTAGTTTTAGTTTAAACTTATTTTATTATCATTTGAACAAAAGGATAGGGCACAAGTTTGTACAGCTTATAAAAGCCCTCTCCCAATATACAATTAAACAATACAACATTCAATGGCCTAGACAATATAAATTTACATAACAGCATTTTATTCTTAAATGGCGCTTTTTTAACCAGCACAAGTGCAGCAATTAGCGATTAGCCACGGTGACTGATGCTTTTTCGCCCCGAAAAAAAGGCATCATTTGAAAAAATAAAACGGTGCCTTTTCCATTTTTTCATTTTCGTGGATCTGTTCTGTCTGAAAAAGCGCCGTTTTTCAGCGTTTTTACGACCGGAAATATGATCAAACAAAAATATCCATACTCAGCCACGATAGGAGAGCGATACAGTAGATGCTGCTTTGTCTGTGGTGCCAAGGGTTGCTGGGAACTGCACTTCAAGTGATGCTGGGAAACTGAACTTCAAGTGATGCTGGGAAAGTGCAGTTAAAGTAATGATGGCAAACTGTATTTTTGCATTATTTGAAGTTATGAAAATACCAGTTGTTATTTCAACATTCCAAACAGGCCTAATTTACATGTACACTGTAGAATTGACATTTCCTCTCATCATATCGATTATTTCATAAATCATGTGTGTGTTAAATTAATTTTGGGATTAAAATCATCAGACTTGGAGAAATTGATATATACATATATATTAGATATCTTGTACTTCTCCAATTCACTTAGAAATTAGTTAACTGTCAAATTGAATCATGTTCTGTACAAAGCAGACATCTTTTCTTCTCGTTTCTGGTAGTATGTTTCTCAATTTAAAATAAATATTTAAAACATTTATTTTCTATGTTTTCTTTTCTTGTTCTTTAGATATATATATGTATCTTTAAAAGCGGTTTGGTCTGTTCATTTCATTTTAAATTTGTTTTATGTTGAAAACAAGTACGAAAATATAACACCGACAGGTCTTCTTCTCACAATGAGTGGTATTTTTGGGGTGAAAGAAAATGGACAATTAGAGATTTAATGAAAATTGCAGTTCGTTTTCAGTAAAAGGTCTAAATATACATAAATAGGGTGGGAATATTTGAACAAGCCACGGACTCCGTGACCTGGCACACAAAGTCACGGTTCATTGTGGTTTAGTTGATACACTGCTGACAGTGTGGAACGAAGTGACGTCACTGGTAGATTAGAATGCTGTACAACAGATGCAGGTTTAGTTTCGTGAACATATTTAGTCTTTAGTTTGACCTTTGACCAAGAGGTCTCGGTGATGGTGACCTAATATAGTGCTTTTGAGATTTCATTAAGATATCAACAAGAGATTGAAATATCCAGCTCAGATAAGATTTTTTTTCTCTCAGAAGTGAATTGACTTCAGTCATTTTGGCAATCTAATTAAAACATAGATGCTCATTCTCACTACGTTACATGAACATCTAACGACATCACATAAGGGTCATGTCAAAATTGTCATTTTGGTGAACGAAAAGCATATTGAAATTATATATTAAGAATACAAGAGCACAGGGACTTGGTAAAAATTCCCAACACACGGTCCATGATGTATATTATAGATACTATAATATACATATGAATCGTGGGTTGAGAATTCGTGTCAAGTACCTGTGTACAAGAGCTAGAGCATTAAACAAAATTTATACAGTGTAAAAATCATGTAGTATAAGTGAAATTTAGTGCAATTATTTAAATAGAACCTGTAAGGATGTTGGAAGATTTAAAATGGCGGCAATTATCACGGTAAAGACCGTCGATCTGTTGTAAATTTGTGCCAAGTCCCGGATGTGATAACTATTATTAGCTAATAAAAAAAAAATACATACCTTAACAACCTTTTTTTCTCTTAAAGATACAACTACGGTTAACTACGGTTATGGTAAACGTCTAGGTTGGTACATCCAATAAATACACTCATGTACGGTTAAGTTTGTGATTGATTTTACCGGAGAAAACTAATCATGTTAAACTGGAAACAATTGAAAGAAATCACTGAAATAAAATCATTATGATTGCAAAATTATCCATATATATACAGAAATTGTATATAGACAAAGGAGTTACAGTTGACAGGGATTCGACCATAGCAATGATATATATTTATCCGTTTCATTCACATCCTTTCAAAACATGGCCCGGGGATTTCGAATATAAATAATAAATAAAAATCGAGAGTCGTCCCCGTCTCCGAACAAACCAAATGAAAGTAATTAAGTGAGTATTAATTAATGCCTTAAAGCGGAATATACATAAAAAAACTTGATTAAAAGGTTGACGTAAATGTATGTGCTTATTTATTTGTTAGTTTTTGTAAATATTTCTTTGCAATAAAATATTTCAATTAAGATAAACAAAATATGCATAAATAAATATTGTGTCACGTCGAATATTTATACGGGCCTACAGTGCAGATTATGTCTTAGCAAGGGGAGCGAACCAAGTATTACCAGGTGCTTCATTTTCACCTGTAATCTTACTCTAACAAACGCTTAACAATACCCATATCCAAGCGTCATTGCGATAATATTATATGCTGTTGGTATGCTTCGATTCAGGATTCCGTCTATATAAATAATAAACGAAAAGTATTGAAAGTTTCCACTGTTTTAAAAATGCAAGAAAAACTACATTTCCCGTTTCTAAACTGGCTTCTCAATCGGAAAACCCAGAACCGGAAGTACTCATGACGTCATGGTTCTCAAACATTATCATAACACAAAATCGATTGCCAGCCATATTGGAGGTTTTAAAAGATTAGCAGGACATACGAGAGACATTTTTGTTGTAAATAACCCCTTTTAGCCACACATGACGGGGCAGTAAGATGGAGAAGATCCATTTAGTGTTATTTCTCGTGCTGTTCGTTGGACATGTGTACTCAATGTCAGGTAAGTCGATCATTGTTTGACTCAGACAGGTGCGTTTACACAATGTGAAGGGATGAGCCCTATTTCTGTGTCAGACGCGTTAGTGATGTAGATAACAAGTAAACAACTGTTTTCGTTATGAAATGACGGTCATCCGATGTAGTTAAGTTAGGATATACAGTTTGTGTTGAGTAGAGTTGGTTCTTGGTATTAATTTGACCGAAACCGTCAAGTAATTTCCAATGTTCTGCAATACACAGTACCAGTGTGTCTCATCCGTTAGACAGAATCTAGATCACTCGATCTAAAGATTTGGATTATTCTGTTGATATTCTGGGACTTTTGTATAAGTCAATTAAAATCTTATCAGGTAGGAGTGTATATTTTACACTTAATCAACATCAACATTTATTTTTTTTACCAATTAAAACCATGTCCACTGTATCCAGGTGTTGGCAGTGTGTATTTTGTATAGTCCTTTATAATGTAAGGCTTCTAATTATATAAGGTTTGTATCATGATTTTTAACATTTGTAATGAAATATTGAATATTTTTGTTGTCGAAAAATAGACACAAATGTTATAAATATCAGATAATAAAAGTTCAAAATCATCAAACAAACATTCAAAGTACTACATTTAATTAGGTCTAGCTTAATTAGTGTTCAATGGGGTTCAAAGTCGTCAGCAACACATGTACAGCATTAAGTGTACACATTTGTATGTGTGACTATTCACAGAATCAAACACCAAATGTTTCTATTGAAAAAGTAGAACCTCATCGAGTCATGTATATATTGTAAATTCTATCAATTTCAATTTTGAATTTATTCATCTTGTCTTTTCTTGAAAAAAATTTGGTCTTATACGTCATTTATGACTTAAGGGAAAAGATGGACCATAAGTTTTTACACTTGTGTCTGATTCCATTTGTATGATATTTGCAAATGAAATATTTTAATCAATTAGATTTATTGAGCTACCAATGCAATTCGTCATTGCAGCCTGGGTGCAATTAATAGGTCAAATACGGTAATGTGAGGTTTAAAAGTCTGAACAAATGTGATTTTAATTTGATATAGGTATGTTATTAATTGTTACTTGGAAGTAATTATAATCTCTTCCATATAATTATGAGAAAAAAAAGAGTAAATTGCTTTATAAATATTTTTCAAAAATGCCAACTGAATCTGAAAACAGGTACAATATTTTGTACTGTATACATGTAACAAGTTACAATACCAGATACATTTGTATCTCAGAAAGTATCCTGACCATACAGAGATATGACCTTTATTGTCCTGGTATATTGTATCCCGTCAAATGTTATTAGAAAAAGATCTACACAAAATGGGTTTTAGCGCACTCTTATTGTTGTTTGTGAGTGCCCAGGAATAGAGTTACAAATGAGACCGAGTTCCAATCAATAATGTCAATTAGTTATGAAGGGTTTCTGAAATTGGTTACAGTCACGCGATGGAATGAACACGGTCAGTTATATAAACTATCATCTTTTAGCTTTATTGGCAGGAGCTAAATACAGTCATGTGATACATCTACATTGGAGTCCTCAAGTCCTGTACTCAAACTTAAATTTTAACATTGTGGGACTCATTATTTTAAGCAGTATAGTTGAAACTCCTGAAAATTGATTGTAGATTGATCTCTGTTGCATAGTAAATCATGTTTCATACATTTTAGTGGTTGTCGGCTTTAGACAAAAATCAATTTTTAATATACAGTCTTGACTTTGTGTTAGTGGGAGAGAATTAAGCATTAATTAGGTTCTACGATTGTTTTATCTTGGTCTTTTTAATTAAGTAAAAAAAAAAGAATTTGATGTAAACTTTACTTATTTTACAACAATTGTGAAACAAGTTAATTAACTTACTTTGATCACGTTCGAAACTATTTTGGCCTGGATGGAAGACTCCATCGTCAGGGATTCTAATGCGGAAGAGAATCAAACCATTGGAGACTAGATTTATATTATGATGGTGACACGTACTTGAAAATCCTAACAGAAAGAATTTCAAGAATATCTTGCCAAACTTTTGAATATTTTCCTATTACCTATCTAGGTGAATTCTAACTCTAGATCTCCATGAGTAGAGTTTTATTTTCGCAATAACATTTTTGACTGTACTAGAGAATTATCTGTTTGTATTTAGTATTTATATTATAAGTCATATCTAGACTCCAGCTCCAGATCTAGGAGCTTGATTCACTTGAGTAGGGTCTTAAGTACTGTCGTTTTAGACCTTTCCTTCATTTCACCTCGACCTGAATGGCTACTACAGGAACTGTTCTGTGAATAAACATGCTTATATTGGTCTAGTATATATTACAGTCAATAACTCTGGTCTGATGCCTTTCACCAAAATGACCAGGGTATGTTTCCCTATTTGGAATTGAAAAGGTGATTGAGTCAACTGTCTGACCACATTGTTTTCTCATAAATGTACAGAGGTTTCCTTCCATAATAAGATTGCACACTTCCATCTGGGCCAACACAAATGATATATATTAGTTGATGTTTAAATTGTTTTGGAATTATTGTAAAATTAATATATTATGTTCATTGCTGTAATATGTAGAGGATTTAATGTCAGTTTCAACTTTATTGCTCAAATTTATTAATTTCATATTAAAAAATCAAGAACTTTGCCTGATATTTTCCCATTCACTCCATATTGTGACGAGATAGAATGATAAACAACCAACCCTCTGTAAAAGGTGATACATGATGCATTTGATGTACTTCTGACCCACCGTTGAAATGTTCATCTACATACATAACTCGTCTATATATTCTCAACACTTTACCTGTACAGGTGCACAATCTAGACATTGTAAAGTTCTACAAAGATGGCTTCAGGCACGTAAGAATGGCTTGTGTACAATTATATGTCAGGTCAAGAGAAATCTTTATATATTTACAATGAAAATAATGGTAAAGGTCTGAAGATTTTTTTAAAGTCTGTCTTCAGGTTTATACACTGAATATTCTAAAGAAGAAATTCCTATGGACAAATGTACATCAGGTACGACAATTGAAGTTATTGTGAGATATTGTGACGGCTTCTTTCGGTTTGAATTGATGATATTTTATGTACATACATATATGTATACTCTGTTTAAAATATTACATACAAATTTATTATTGATTGGCATGCCCAGTTTGACATTGACTAAGTAACTTTTTCTCACTGGTTTGGGATATGGGGCCTTAAACAAATTTTTGTCTCATTTTGGGTAGAAAATTGGTGAATTGGGAAAGATTTTTTTCATGAGTACGTAAACTGTAAATTTTGGGAATTTGGCTTAAATATGAATATATACAGTCCCAAAAAGCCCCCAGAAAAACTTAACCTAAAGCGCTGTAACTTCCCTTGTAGGTTGTGTAATTTGCATAGAATTGAACATGTATTATTAAAAGATGATCAATATCAGAAGGATTTAATTGTAAAAATAAGATCAGTGCACAGTGGAAGATAGCAAATGATTTGCTTTTTTTTTTAAACATGAGAACAACTTGTTTAAATGTATTTGTGTATTTGTGGCATTTTTAAATCGATGTTCCCAACATGACATAAACGTTGTTGAATATTTTCAGTCTGAATATTTTCTTTGCAAAAAAGTTAATATGTGGCTATATTAATAAGGTATCTTCCCTTCCCTGTCGCATTTATAAGGAAGGTTTTTATTCGTCAGTGTTCACGTTATGTCATCTGTAATTGGACAAATAGATTTCCTTGTCTATAAATATATGTACATAACAATTTCCCTTTTACAAATGACATCATGTGTTTTATTGTGTACATGCTATGGGAGCAAAGTGTTACTTAAAAGGTTAAGTTGATAGCCTGTGGAATTCACAATATATTTTTGTATAGATGTGAGTACAGTTGTGTTTTATGCGGGCAATTTCCTTATCTTATATTGGCGTTCTACCCTCTTGTTTCCTTCATGCATGAAAACTGTTATAAATTACATGGAAATTGAATTTTTTATTAGAAATTTCATGAATTTTACCCAACTTTTAATTCGGCAACAACAAGTTATTTTGCCTAAAGATTTTACTAATAAGTCAATTTAAGTAAAAAGTCTTTTGTTTAATTATGATTGTTTTGATAAATGAACTATTGTACTGGAATTGAATTAAAAGTCAAAAGAGGAAGCAGATAGGTGGTAGCCCTGGAGTTTCGAGTGTAGATCTATGATTAAGTTTGATGATAAGTTTCTCGTACTTCTACCTGTATATAACAATACTACATTCTGTCACACCCAGTATACAGTATCCAAATTAGCTACAGTGTCTATGCCTCCTGGGGTCTGACAGATTCAGTTGGTATCTCACACCTACCTACCACAATACAAACTCACACCCTGGTAGCTATACCTGTATTACAGGTGTGTATATCCCTGGGGGGTCCACACCAGTACTGCAGGTGTGGTTATTAAATTCCCCAGGGCTTTTAGGGCCATTATTGGGCCACATTTTCAAATTTCAGCCAAATTTTCAAAATTTACCGTTTAGTCATTAAAAAATCTTTCCCAATTCACCACTTTTCTTCCCAAAATGAGACAAAAAGGCCCCATACAAAACCAGTGAGGAAAAGGCCTGGCTCCATATATATATATCAGTATAGTGTTGGTGTGGTAGAAATCCCCTGGTGTCCAACACAAAGTCAGGATTGGTTGACCTGTGTAATTATCATCCCTTCCAGGGCATCAAGATATATATCAACTTGTATACTATAGTATATTGTATGTATGTCAGCATCCCATCATCACTGTCATGAAAGTGCTTGTATCTCTGAGGGTCAAGTTTGTCATACTGTGGTTAGTAAGATAAATATCCAGTTAGGTACAGCAGCCTGCTGTCTCAAGAATATCAAAATTACAATAGTGGAAAAAAAAATAAGTTTCAAACTAAGGGGCAGATAAAGAGGGCCAAGACCTAAATTTCCAACTAGCTGGTGATAAATAGGGCTTTGAGTCCTAAAATAAATAGGGCTTTGAGTCCTGAATTATATAAGTTTCCAACCCGATGGATATAAAGGGCTTTGAGTCTTAAGTTTCCAACTAGATGGTGATAAATAGGGCTTTGAGTCCTAAAATAAATAGGGCTTTGAGTCCTGAATTATATAAGTTCCCAACCCGATGGATATAATTAGGGCTTTGAGTCCTAAGTTTCAAACTAGATGGCGGTAAATAGGGCTTTAAGTCCTAAGTTTTAAACTAGATGGCGGTATATAGGGCTTTGAGCCCTAAGTTTTAAACTAGCTAGATGGCGGTAAATAGGGCTTTGAGTCCTAGCTAAGTTTCAAACTAGAGGGAGATAAAATGGGCTTTAAGTCCTAAGTTTCAAACTAGATGGCGGTAAATAGGGCTTTGAGTCCTAAGTTTCAAACTAGAGGGAGATAAAATGGGCTTTTAAATCCGAAGTTTCCAATTAAACTAAGGGAGATAAATAGGTCTTTAAGTCCTAAGTTTCCAATAACTAAGGGAGATAAATAGGGTCTTTAAGTCCTAAGTTTCCAACTATGGGGAAATAAAAAGGATATATATACCTGAGAATATACCTACAATTATAACATCTACATGGAGGGGTCAGCATTCCAGAATTACACAGGCTACCTAAGATACCAGTAATAACATATACAGTCCTCATGGTTACAGCATCCTCATCGTGAGGTTCTCATCAGCTCAGATAGAGTACCTGTTTGTTACAGTTTCTGACCTTGCTCACAGCAGGTAATTTATATATAATATACCCTAGATTATATATGGTTGACAATTAGGAGTCACTCTTGAGAGGAAAATTACACTCCTCATACTTATAACATTCCCTCTTCTTCTCAGCAGGAATACGTGTTAGTTACATTTGCTGATCATGACCAGCTAATGCCAACTCCCAATCTTCCACCCTTCAGGATTTACTTATATAATTCCAATAGTAGCTAATCGGTTAGCTAATATAATACATCAGGGTTACTTCCCTTCGTTTCACTTTGTCAGTAAATATAGGTATATAGGTATATAGCTTGACAGCTGATCCGAGAGCAGCAGATGTAAAACCTGTTAAATAAATAAATAAATAAACAATGTTCCTGTAGTGGAGGTCACTGGGATAGCCTGAGGGTTGGAATATGACCTCCTACTCCCAGGCTCTTTGCAACTGCAGACATGTAATGTTTTATAAAACTGTGTAAGAAGTAACTACATATAGTGTGCTTTATGGATTTCCAAGATGGAGCTTAGAAATTTTCATTGAATTTCAAGCTGTAGAAAAATGCATTTTTATAGAGTTGATTGACATGACCATAAAAATAACACATTTTGGAAAAAAAAGTAGTTCTTGAAATAATTGTATACAAAGGATAATTAATTAACTTGATAAAAGTTTTTGAAATTCGAAAAAAAAAGCGAGTGTTTTTAGTTAGCAGGAATGAAGTGAGAGATCAGTAATATAACTGGACCCCCCATGGCACTACATCTATATTAGTCAGGAGGTGTTATATTAGTACCCAGGAACAGTCCTTGGTTATAACCACATCCTCAGAAAGGTTGAAGTTAGAGATCAGTAACTATATGGACCCCCCCCCCCCCCCCCCTACATCTATATTAATCAGGAGGTATCCAGGAACAGTCCTTGGTTATAACCACATCCTCAGCGTGGGTGCTTCGTTAACTACACCACACCTGACTGGTTAAAAACTTGTGCCAGTTTTATGTTTAGGGTTTTATACATTATAGAGATCTATAATCACTGTACTTGAAAGCCTTGATTTTGAGTTTCTAGATACATTGAACAGATTTTGATTGAAAGCCATGGAAACACTTCAGGCTTTGATTTTTGAAATGTTCTTTCAGATAATGTGTGAAGAAATCAATTTTGTTGAGCATTTTGCTTGAAAATCTTATCAAAATGCAGATAAAATATTGACAAAAATCCATTTTTATTTTTGGAGAAACTGGGAATTGGATAATTTCCAGACGCTTTATGAGAATTAAGTTTCTGTAGTTAGGATATTATATTAGCTATAGAATACCCAGATAGGTCAGCTAGCACAGGCTCCATCCCTATAGTGTCATGAGCAGCATGGAGTCTGAAGTCAGTGCCCTAGGCTGCAGACACAATGGGAAATTCTTCTAGATGAAAGATGTCATTTACACAGGAGAAATGTAGGTCTGACAACTTAGTTGTGGTTCAGCCTTAACTCCAGGCTAGCTGCTACACCTCTTCCATTAATAACCGTCACTGTGGTAAGGTGTAATGTAGTAAATACTTGTGTACACCTACAACATGTATATCAAATAAAAACCTGTTTGACCAAGCTTCCCAAGATCTACAGTACTTGATAGGGACAAGATCTTAAAAATACCTAGCAGAGTTTTATTTTGCAAATCATGCAGAATAAGCAAAGAAAAATTTAAGTTTGGTGTAAATTATTGCCTTCTTAGAGGGCAATATGGTGTGATAGTGTTGTGTAGATGGAGTACATGAGTTGGACCTCACCTTCTGACCCTCACTTTATAGTTTTATCTCACTGAAGCATACTGCCGAAGACATATAGCTATAGGACACCCCATGGCCACCCGGTCACATTATACTGGCAACAGGCGAAGCAGTCATCCCACTCCCATGAGGCTGGGTGCTAAGCATGGATATACCTACTACTTTTATAGACTCTGGTATATGTCTCGGCTAGGGTACAGAACCTTTTTTCAATAAAAACAATCATTATCTAGTTAGTGTTAGTTCAAACTGGGATTGTTCATAACTGACCCTATTTTGGATAGTCCAAACTTGTCAAGTGAAGAATGTAAAGTAAGATTTTTTTCTCGCAGTGATCATCCCAGGAAAATTCCAAGACTTTGATCAATATACATGTCGAGGGTAATGGGTTGTATGTATGATCATTGGAGTACATTTGTGACAGAAAAAATATATATTTCACATATTTTAACATTGATTCAATTTTACAAATTGGAAGAAACATCTTGTACGAGACATCTGATTGCAACTTTAGGTCCCAATAATGTATAAATCACATGTGATAACGGTACTCACATACTGTATGGCAAACTAAGAAATCATTTGTGTATTGTCAAATAAAGTGTTAACTAAGTATTTTGATTATTTATTTATGACTGGACATCTCTAATTATTGCCAATCAAGGTATAATTACCTGTAAACCTGTGCCCCCACACTAGGTAGGCAGGCCACGTGAGGTGTTGCTGGCGGTAAATGTAAGAATCAGACTCTCGGTCATGCCGCATGAAGTAATAAGCATTCAAGTCCACTCAAAACAATCCACAGGTATCCCAATTAGCGATCGGTAATTTGGAAGGTGGCATATAAGTTAAGTAGATATTGTTCTGACTGAATTTTACTGACATAAAGTTAGATCTATATTTACAGTAGCATTTTCGGTAACACAATTAACTGAGCTGCCTCACTATTAATAGAACAATCATAATTGTCACAAAATGAAGAAATTTTAATGATCAATTGACATTCAATTAAAAATTACTTCAATTTTGTTCATTTATAAATGTGCCATTGTCCAGGTTGTCATTGTTACATATCTTAGTTATATTGGATATGCCGGGTATATATTTGTCTTAATTTATACTTTGCCGAGATTTTTGCCGATATTGATTCAGATACTTCAAACTTAAGCTTATTTTTTGAGGAATAATTTCGAATCATTCGCACAGGTTCATCAATATTTATTTGATTTTGTTTAAAATGTCCAAAGATTTACCGTATGCGTAGTTATCATAATTGGGTGACAAGGAAATCTGTACTGTTACAGATTGACTGTTAAATGTGTAGGTTTGTGTGTCTACATCAGACACATCAATTGATCAAGACGATGCATGTGTCTACTGGCTTTCCATTATGTGTATGGCATGATATATAGGGATGACTCCAGTGTCATACAGTAAACTTATCATTTGTAACTTGAGTATAAAAATCTAGAGAATTTGAGAGAGAAAATTTTAACCCACATACATATAATGCCATAATTGTTTTAGTCTAGAATTTTATACAATTGTTGCTTATTTTATTATGTATGGTCATGACCTATCCCAGGTTGATATAAAATATCTGCAGTATTCTAGACAAACGGGTATACATAATACTGGGTTTGATTTATTGATGTCTACAATTGAGAGACATTTACGGCAGATCTTAACATCCGACTCTGCCATGAGATTCCACTTCTAGGACAGCTGTAGACTGTTGTGAAGATCTGATACATCGATGTACAAGGTGCACAGGGTTGTTTTTATTTCACAATAAATTAAGTAGAAAAGTTCTCAGGTTTTTTGGGTAACTGCATGAAAACAATCAATTCTGTGTCCTGATAAATACAGGAAGATATAAAAAAAAGTTCAGCTGTGTCAATCAACAAGGGATATCAATATCCAGATGTTCCTGTATAGTAAGGGGATGTAGGAATGATTAGATCTGTCTGTAGGTCTCTACCCTGATTGTACCAGGGAGACAGATTAAGGTCTTCTTACAAAAGTTATTATAGAATGGGAGAAATATCCTTGTCACCTTAAATAATACCAATGACTGCCTGGAGTTAACTCCTGTATCCAACTAACTTTTTCACATTTTACCCCAAATTTGATGCAGACAACTTTTACCAAATTGGCTGCCACAAAACACAGAATATCTAAATATTTGATGACCCATAGACTTTATTTCAACAGCTAACTAAAAAAAAAACACAACAGAAAAGGAAATATTCTGGCATGCCTATACGACCAGTATATATGTATGATACACACATCTCTGAGTGAACTGATCGTACAGCAAACCGACTCTTTCTGGTACTATGACCGACTCTTTCTGGTACTGTTTTGGTTGCCTTGGCAACTAGCTATGTTATTGAATGCTAGTGTCATGTCTTCTTCATCATGAACCTGTGGCTTTGGCCAGGCTGCTAGTGTTAAATTACACTGCTATGTTAAACTGAATATTGAAATAGGCCACCATACACATCTACTGTGACTTAGGCCACCATACACATCTACTGTGACTTAGGCCACCATACACATATACTGTGACTTAGGCCACCATACACATCTACTGTGACTTAGGCCACCATACACATCTACTGTGACTTAGGCCACCATACACATCTACTGTGACTTAGGCCACCATACACATCTACTGTGACTTAGGCCACCATACACATCTACTGTGACTTATTATTGATACCGGTGTACTGTAGTGGTGTTTTCATGAATCAGTTCAGTATCACTTGTTTGAGATGTTTGACAAATTAATCGAGTAAGAAATCTTTTACCGACTTTCGTCAGAAATGTCCGACATCTTCAACCACATGAGACAAAATAAAACAAAAAGATCCATAAAAGTAGTGAAAAAAGTCTTGAAACTGAATTAGTCGGTAACAGTAGCAACACTATATATATATATCCTTTAAATTTCAGCTAAATTAGCTTGTTAGCCTTATTTTTCCCAAAAAGAAAATTGGAAATTCCTTTTTGTTTTCAAAATAAAAAAAAAATCTAAAAAAAAAGAAATTATTACACAAAGTAGATAAGACAAAAGGACAGTAAAGCGACAAAATTGCTGAGCATGACACTTATAAACTAGCTAGACAATTCTTAACATAATTCACATCTAAACTTTTCCCAATTGGGTCTGTTGAATTTCCTCAATTATCCAGAAAAAACTGAGCATATAATCCTGGGGAATGTCTGTACATCACATGGTAGTTATGGAGAACTCTGAAAACTTCCTCTCGCTAAATCATAAGTGCTAGAGAAACTGAATATTTAAAGGAATTACCTCTATTTCCCCTATTGGGCCCCCACCCCTTTGGCCCCTCCGGGGTCATGATCACTTTCATGGTCAGTCAAGATCAGGGAATTGAAACTTCCACAGCCGTCTTCTTAAATGGCATATTGGAGCAAAATGTATTCACAGTGTCACCCAACTACGAGGGATCAATGATAGATATGATGTGGATGTAGGTCATCATTGTGAAAACAAGGAATATGGTCGATAGAAAACAGATAGAAAACAGTCACATAAATTATTAACAGTATAGGTGTGTGATGTAAGATCAATAATGAGGTACTGTGAGCAGGATTCAGAAGACCCGTTAACTGGTAATGTTTGGTTCAGGATAATAGCTACTTCATATATTTATCGGGCAATGGTAAGCCCCTGACCACCGTCAAACCCCCTTATAAATAAGCCCCTGACCGCAAATAAGCCCCCTTCTCCTTTTTGCAAAATCATCAATTTTGAAATAGTACAGCTTAAAAGTGGTTTTCAAATAAACCCTTCCTTATAAAAAAATTAATACAGAACTTTTACTCTAGAGGAGGGGCTTATTTGAGGATAAATATGATACTAAACTTTTACACTAGGGTAGGGGGCTTATTTGAGGATAAATACAGTACTTAACTTCTACACTAGGGTAGGGGGCTTATTTGAGGATAAATACAGTACTAAACTTCTACACTAGGGTAGGGGGCTTATTTGAGGATAAATACAGTACTAAACTTCTACACTAGGGTAGGGGGCTTATTTGAGGATAAATATGGTACTAAACTTTTACACTAGGAGAGGGGACTTATTTGAGGATAAATATGGTATGGACTGAAACTGGATTAACTCTTAACTTTTCTTAAATTCTGTAATGCTATCCTTTTTAGATATTTGTAATTTCATGTTTCCAGACAAAAATCCCTGATGCCATAATCAGATTAAATTTCAATATCACTTGTTTGGAAGACATTTGGAGAATTTCTTGGTGGATGCAAAAGCTTGTGAATCATCGATCATGGCCAACTGATCACATTTTACAAGTTTGTGAGAACCAAGCCGTGTACAAACAGAGTGTTTCAAAGTCCTTCTGCCATGTATATGTGGAACAGGGATTGATTTTCTTGTGTTAAAATTTTATGTTTTTGCAAAGATTCTGGTTTTATTGATTAGTATGCAGCTGACATTGTCTGTTGTACTGATGTATCTATCTTAATAGCTAATAGGTTTATACTACCAGTCCAGGTAATACAAATGTACTCCAAGCCTGAAGCCAGTGGTGTCACACAACTGGACGCTTTTGTGTTTTAAGAGGAAAATTTGTTAAAGGTCCAATTTATATATCATTATCAATATCAGTTTACTGTAATTAAAGTGAAAAATGTATTTTCTCCTGATTGTGTAGAATTATCAATATTCCCGCCAGATCATTACACTATATATAGACATCAAATTTGAGGTCTCCAGTCTACTAGTCCACTTACATAATGCGTACCTTATTGGAGTTTTAATATATACAGACATTAAATTTGAGGTCCTTTCTCCAGTCTACTAGTCCACTTACATAATGCATACCTTATTGGAGTTTTATATGACTTTGATGATCAGGCTATGAGGGTTTCACAGCTAGAATTATTGGAGAGGCTACAGAATGGTCCAGAGGTTACCTATTGGTAAACATATATATAACTAAGGGGAGTGGTAAAGTCACCGCCCCTGCATACATTGTCAGTCCATAAGCTGGTGCCTTTATTTTTGGATAATTTCTATGTTGGGGTCACTTGGTGCAGGTTGTACCTGTTTACCTTTCCCGACTGGGTACATATGGAGCTATCTCCTTCCTGCTGTTGTGTCCATATATTACCATGGTATTTGGAATTGTCTAGACTGCTAACCACTTAATTCTCATGTAGAGTTGGCTTCAGAGGAGACTTCGTCGGAAATCTGCTCGGTGAAATTTCTGGGTCTTTACGTCAATAAAATGTTGTGTTAATATTCAAAGTACATTTGTATTTTTTAAGTAAAAATATCTATTTACTACTTAACCTAGACAATGTGTCTTATACTGGTGTATTATAGCTGATTTGCATAATTACGATCGTAGAAATAATTGTAAGAGTATAATTAAAGGGAAAACAACAACAACTACAAGATTTTAATGGGGTATTTTAAATGCACGGATTTGTTTTTTTTATTGATTATGATAAAGTAATTAGCAGTTAAGAAGAACTTTGAAAGGCCAAGGTAATGCTTCATTTCCTTAATTTACATGTAGCATGTTTAAAAATATGATATGGTAATGCAATTACTTGATTTGCATACATAGTATATTTAAAAGATCTAAAAAAATATGTGTAAATTATATTGTTTTGTAGTTAGAATTGGAAGTGTTAACAAACATGTAATGTACCACTTTCTCGAGGACAACATTTTGAATATTAACAGCTTTTTAATCTAATCAGAGTTTTAACAGCCATGACTAGATTTCATGTCTCCCATAACGGTCTTTTATTGGTTTTAATTAACCATGATAGAAAATGGATTACGTTGAATTTTTTTTCAAACTTTCAGCTGAGCTTGATGTTCTGTATCCTGTATAAGCTCATTCCTGGCAAAAATCGTAATGGAATTGAGAAGAAAATTAAGCTAACAAATGATTTTTGTTAGGAAGTTTGTGCATTTTTAGGCACTCCTTTCATTTCAAACTAGGTATTGTGTTCACTCCCGGGCCACATTGAAGGATTGGCAATATGATTTTGAAAGGAAATATCAACAATCTGTGTTTGTAATCAAACCAAGCTTTTTTGTTTAATTTGATTTGAAGATATCTATGTGATAGCACAAATACTGGTTCATCTGTATCGGAATATAATAGTACTGATATATGAAGGATGACATCAATATCTGAAATGCAGTGTAAGCTTTTTGTTGTTACATTATGATAGCCTTGAGTAATGGATCGCGGTTGGTACATGTGTTACACAGAAATTTAATTTTTAGAGTAGAATAACACAAAATGGTCGATCTGCAGCGGGTGTTTGAAAGGAAATATATTTGAAAAAATCTTAAGTTTTGATCTTAATGATGTTTCTGTTTTTGTAAAGATTACTATCTGTCTATGGAGACATTACCAGCTGTAAATTTGTGTTAGACAAACCCATCAATGTCACCTGTGTTATATATATCTTAACAAAACCTATCTAATGTGTTGGCGATATGTCCCAAAATAATTCAGTGGTGATATATTGATGTTGGTGAAATGTCCCAAAATAATTCAGTGGAGATATTGATGTTGGTGAAATATGTCCCAAAATAATTCAGTGGTGATACGGATGTTGGTGAAATATGTCCCAAAATAATTCAGTGGTGGTATGGATGTTGGTGAAATGTCCCAAAATAATTCAGTGGTGGTATGGATGTTGGTGAAATGTCCCAAAATAATTTAGTGGTGATATGGATGTTAGTGAAATGTCCCAAAATAATTCAGTGGAGATATTGATGTTGGTGATATGTCCCAAAATGATTTAGTGGGGATACAGATGTTGGTGAAATGTCCCAAAATAATTCAGTGCACGTGTAGATATTGATGTTGGCGATATATATCCCACAAGTAATAACCGATTCCAACTTTCAATAAAAACACATCTAAGCTTAAAAGATGCGATTACAATCTCATGATCACCATTCAGTCAAATGAACTGCCTGTTCATTGAATCAGTATCAGACTCAAATGTTACTTAAAATCTGAGGCAAAGAATACGACTAATTGATTTGAACAGGATCTTTTTAAAAGACGGATTTAATTTGCTGAAGCATGATAACAGTCTGTATAAAGCTGATCAGCATGTTTTTGTCATCTAGTACTCTTGAGTAACCTAAAGCCTCTTGTAGAAAGAAGATAAATACACAAATAAGTTGCCGTATAAATTTGTCAAAAGTAAAATGTCATTTCTTTTTTAATAAAAGAACCATATATATACCTATGTATATAGCACTCCCCATATGTGTCACTGAGAATGATTTTGTGGGCGTTATATTTTTAAATTTATGTTCTTTATAGCATTGAATTGTGTACCCTCCACTTCCTTATTGTTTCCAGTTTACATAAATACAGCGTTTATTGAGATGACATTTGTTTGGTTTCCTGAAGCAGGTAAAGGTTGTGGGCGCTAGATGACAAATGTCATCATTTGGAACCTGTTTGACCAATCCCACGATTTAAGACACACCACTGTTACACTAACATCATTCTAAAGGAACTCATCTCTGAGATTACTTTCATAATGAATGGTTCTTACATAATAATTCAAAATTATACCTGATACTTATAAGCTAGTACATGATATATGTAGTATGTTTTGTCATAGGTTCGGTTAAAAGTGGAATAAAGATGTTAAGCGCCATCAATCAATCGATCAATGTATAGTGTGTAATTTTCTAGCTTAGCTAAAGTACATATGTACTGTCTGTATTTTACCCTATACACTCTTTAACTATTTTGGTTATGAATCATTTAGCAGTACTTCAGGTATGGAAAGAGTACAATAATGATTTTCCATATAGAAGTTTAACCTGGTACATGTTAAAACCTAGGCAAACAAAACTGTCCCTACGATTGTTCAGAGATAATGTTAGGCAAACGTAAAGTGAACTGTCCCTACGATTGTTCAGAGGTTATGTTAGGTAAACGTAAAGTGAACTGTCCCTACGATTGTTCAGAGGTTATGTTAGGTAAACGTAAAGTGAACTGTCCCTACGATTGTTCAGAGGTTATGTTAGGCAAACGTAAAGTGGTTTGTACAATTGTTCAAGGCTTGTGTTATTTTACTTCAGAATAAATTGCTTCATCTGTAATTATAAACGCTCATACCAATCATCTGTAATTATAAATTGTCATACCAAAAATCTGGTGTATAACATCATGTCTGTTATTCGGGTGATTTGACCCAAATCTAACTTGCGGTGTTTACATGGCCACAGTTCAACGCACACGAATTAAAGTTTCTGTAGGGACACCCGATCAAATTTCTGTGCTTGACAGTTACATGGAAAAACCATTCATTTATATTTTATATGTGTCCACATAATAGCCTGGATACGAACCTGTGGAGTATAACGGAACTCTAGAGTGACATTTATATCAGGTTTAGGACCCTGTTGTACCCTCATCACCTGGTGGGCCTTTATAACCAGACCGTTATTACAGTACTATATGATACCTGTGTAGTACTAGTACTGTGTACTGTAATAAAAATAACAAAAGAATTAGTTTATAGGTTATTGTGTGTCGTCAATTTACAAATGTTATACATTAATTAGTGTATGACAAAGTCTAAATGAGATACATTTAATACCCAGGGCACCTGTTGTCAAATCCCGTACTAAAATTGATGTCTTAATGTACCATTACTATACTGACTTGCTTTCAAAGTTTACATTACTACCCAGGGCACCTGTTGTCTAATCCTGTACTTAAATTGATGTGTTAAACTGACTTGCTTTCAAAGTTTAAATCATAGTATTTTTATCAAGTTTCAAAGATAAAAACATGCTATACACTGCAATCCATAAGTTTATACACTTTACAGAAAATTTCTCAAAATTCAGTCAATATAACATTAAAGTATTATTGTGTATTTTTATGCCCCGCCATTAAGTGGGGGTAGGGAATTCTGCCACCATCCCCTATAAATATTTATTCAAGATTCCCAATTTGATTTGATCAAAAATACTAATCGGCCATTATGGTTATATTGTAATCATGTAATTTGATAGTTTAATGCGACATTTTCCTATTATAAGATGTGTAGTGGGAAGGTGTTTGTTGAATATTCACATTTGGTGCTGCAGTCTTCTATTGCCTCTACATTCCATTGCCTAACAGGTGTCATTTTATTTATCAGTCATCCAGATTTTATTTATATTGACAATAAATACCATCTAGCAAACATTTAATTGTTAATTGATATTTAATTTCACCTTTCAGCAGTTCTGGCATACATCATAGGGGGGGGCCCATTCTGGCTAGGGATGGTATAAATCAATTTCACACAGGGTAGGGAAACACAGTAGCGTAATGTCATCAATTGATATGTAGCTGGACCACATCGCAAATTGATAACATCATCAATTTTGACACATATTTCATTATTTCATTGATGATGGGCAATTAAAAGGTTTCACAACACCTTACAATTTGTTACTTATGTGAGAGTATGTGAGAAAAATAATCAGGTATGGACCTATGTACTGTGTACAGGAATATGTTGACCTCCATGTAAGAGGTTGATTGGCTAGCCATACTCTTGTACTTGTGTTGGGTATCTCTGTCCATGGAACAGGCCTATGTTGCACATTGTCTTCTTAAAAATCCCAATGAAATAACAAAATGGTGATTAAACTGGTGTTGTCTTCTGTATCTGAAACATCCAGTATTATAATACAGGTGTTTCCCATAATCTTATGACCTTTATTGTATACAACACTGATCCCATATACTCATCTAAGATGTCCCGCTATCAGTTAGCGGAAAAGTTTATTTTCTTGCGCCAGCATTTGGATACTACGTCTTGTTGTCACACTACACTTAAACTCCTTTTCAACAGACAATAGTCTGGAATTCATAGATACTTACATGTTAGAATTGATACTTGTGTATTTTTATATAGAAATCAATGCTTACTCGTATGTTTATATTGCAGAGCCCAACATGTACGACCCGGTGATACAGTCTCAGCGGACAAACAGACGAGGAGTACCAGTTTTTAAGGGGACGATCGGCGAGGACCAAACAACTGTCAAACTTGATTCCGTACTCCGGGCTTACGACAACGATTCCACAGGCGGTGCGAGTAAGTACATTGTACATGTCGAGCCTTATTTTAGAAGGGCATGAGAAAAATCTGTATGAATCAGGTTCATTAACTTCTTAAAATGATAATTGGCCCCTTTTATACCACAATTTTATCAACAATTCACCTTGGGGATTGTTAAACCTGCGAAAAAATATGTGACCTTGTATATGTGCTATATGACCTTGTTTGTGTGTTATGTGACCTTGTTTGTGTGCTATGTGACCTTGTTTGTGTGCTATGTGACCTTGTATGTGTGCTATGTGACCTTGTATGTGTGCTATGTGACCTTGTTCGTGTGCTATATGACCTTGTATGATTGCTATGTGACCTTGTATGTGTGCTATGTGACCTTGTGTGTGTGCTATATGTGACCTTGTATGTGTGCTATGTGACCTTGTGTGTGTGCTATATGTGACCTTGAATGTGTGCTATATGTGACCTTGTATGTGTGCTATGTGACCTTGTTTGTGTGCTATGTGACATTGTATGTGTGCTATATAAACTTATATGTGTACTATATGACCTTGTATGTGTACTATGTGACCTTGTATGTGTGCTATGTGACCTTGTGTGTGTGCTATATGTGACCTTGTATGTGTGCTATGTGACCTTGTATGTGTGCTATGTGACCTTGTGTGTGTGCTATATGTGACCTTGTATGTGTGCTATGTGACCTTGTGTGTGTGCTATATGTGACCTTGTATGATTGCTATGTGACCTTGTATGTGTGCTATGTGACCTTGTGTGTGCTATATGTGACCTTGTATGTGTGCTATGTGACCTTGTGTGTGTGCTATATGTGACCTTGAATGTGTGCTATGTGACCTTGTATGTGTGCATGTGACCTTGTATGTGTATTATGTGACCTTGTATGTGTACTTTGTGACCTTGTATGTGTGCTATGTGGATGAGAGGTAAATTCCAAGGCAAGTGATCATGATCTCATTATGCATCGAAAGGAAGTGGCCTAGAATCTGCATCTATGACATGCTATTATCATTGAATAGATAATACAACACATTTACAAGGTCACCAAAAGTCGTCCAATGTCAACAAACTCATTACGTATGCCAAGATGACAGAAATGTGGTCTTAAATTTACATGTATCTCTGGCGCT
Organism: Pecten maximus; assembly: GCF_902652985.1. Lineage (NCBI taxonomy): Eukaryota > Metazoa > Mollusca > Bivalvia > Pectinida > Pectinidae > Pecten > Pecten maximus. The sequence goes on from NC_047030.1 coordinate 2,982,065, forward strand.
ATGATCACGGGATATATAAAAACATACCTGGCATCAGGTCAGTCAGTTCATTATGTAACATGACAGATAAAGAATTTGTTTTCTATTTCTGTAACAGGATAAAAGCCAGTGGGTAATTTTTTTGTTATAAAGCAAGATATAACCTGTCTATTGCTTGGAGAGAGAATTATTGATGTGAGGGGAAGGAATGAGGAAAGAGAGATAATTATTGATGTGAGGGGAAGGAATGAGGAAAGAGAGAGAATTATTGATGTGAGGGGAAGGAATGAGGAAAGAGAAAATTATTGATGTGAGGGGAAGGAATGAGGAAAGAGAGAAAATTATTGATGTGAGGGGAAGGAATGAGGAAAGAGAGAGAATTATTGATGTGAGGGGAAGGAATGAGGAAAGAGAGAAAATTATTGATGTGAGGGGAAGGAATGAGGAAAGAGAGAGAATTATTGATGTGAGGGAAGGAATGAGGAAAGAGAGAGAATTATTGATGTGAGGGGAAGGAATGAGGAAAGAGAGAGAATTATTGATGTGAGGGAAGGAATGAGGAAAGAGAGAGAATTATTGATGAGGGGAAGGAATGAGGAAAGAGAGAGAATTATTGATGTGAGGGGAAGGAATGAGGAAAGAGAGAATTATTGATGTGAGGGGAAGGAATGAGGAAATAGAGAAAATTATTGATGTGAGGGGAAGGAATGAGGAAAGAGAGAGAATTATTGATGTGAGGGGAAGGAATGAGGAAAGAGAGAGAATTATTGATGTGAGGGGAAGGAATGAGGAAAGAGAGAGAATTATTGATGTGAGGGGAAGGAATGAGGGGGATGATTAACATACCATGGAGAGAGAATGTCATGTATAATTATGTATTACTTAAGAAAATAAAATGGCGAAGTGGATGGTAATTAAGGGAGAGTGTCTTCTTATATAAGTTGCATTAGGAGATAGATGTGTACTTCATGGAACATCAGAACATCATGTAAAAATATGTAATGTCCTGGAGATTATATTTGTAACAAGTGGTTTTAAGTCGTCTTGACTCCCTCAAAAATGTACTTTAATTCTGTCTAAGCTATATTAAGGAAAGCTTTGTGATACAAAAGAATTTTTCGCTATGTTTCCTTGGAGATAAAATCTGGAACTTTTCTAGAACATCAAGAACTGTTCTAATATTCAAGTTGTAGAATATCTTCAAAACAGTTCAAGTACATTTCATGAACTCTTCTAGAAAGTTTTGTAAGGGCAATCAGATTAAATTTATTGATTTGTTGATCATTATTATAAAGCTGGAACTCAAAGCTAATAGTGTGGAAATTTTCGCTAAGCGAGCTTCCAAAGTGTTCGCACTGTGGATATTTTCGCGTCGTCAAGATATTTTTGCGCTAACTTGTATCTTTTATATCTAGTATTTTTATGTGTTAATATATTCGCGTGAAGAAATTTTTTCGGAGATTTACTGATAGCGAAATAAGCGAAAATTTCCACACCGCGAATATTTCCACTTTTACAGTAATCAATAATGCATGCTACTTTGTTATATGTTAATGATTTCATATTCAATCATAATTACTAGAAATGATATTTAAAAAACCAAACTCCTTTTAAAATAGAGGTTCTCAACCTACAGTTAATTGTCTTTCATATATCACCATACTGAAGAGAAAATAAATTTGACAGAAAAATACCTTAAAAATTAGGTCTCTGGAAAATTCTGGGAAGGAAAGAATCAAGAAAACTTTTGGGTGTGGTGGTAAACTCTACCTAAAGAAATTGTAAGTAAAATGTTGAGAGCGCTTCAGTAGGTTTTATATTAATATGATAAAGCTGACACATCTTTGATGAAGAGGGTAGAGTTTTTGTGTTGTACCGACACTTAATTATAGGGGAAACAGATGGAGACATTTTGGCCTATGTAGACTGGGCATGAAGTAATTAGATTGTTGTGTCAGACACTCCTGAGGATTGGTGCGAGTCTCTCAACCCTAATCAATGTCCAGCTTGTCAGATGGGCCACACTAATTTGATATTTGGTCCTAAACCATTGATCACTGGACGAATAAAACATCTTATTATGAACTGCTCATATAAGCTACTAGGGTCTCTAGATGGAGTTTTGTGTACCCTTATAGACTACAGGCCATCTATGAATTCTCCAGGCATGGTCCGCCTGGCCAATTCTTCCTAGCTAGATGATGGCTTTGTGTACTACAGGCACAATCCGCCTGGCCAATTCTTCCTAGCTAGACGATGGCTTTGTATATACTCCTGGCATGGTCCGCCTGGCCAATTCTTCCTAGCTAGACGATGGCTTTGTGTACCCATTTAGACTGGACATTTATATGAAATTTTCTGCAACTGTCTGCCTTGCCATTTCTGCATTTCAGCTATAAATGAAGGGCTTGTAGAACTCTCACTAGCTGATCTAATTCTGCCTCAAATTATGTATGATTGTAGGAACAATTTTGATTGGTTGGAATTAATGCATTTCTGGCATACCTGTAATTATATAAGTTAGCTGGGGAAATTGGTTTTTCTATGGAGATGTCTAAACAGATCTATACATTCAATTATTGGAGGTGTTAATTCATAGCCATCACAGGTCAATAAGTCAATAGAGATGTCAATTTAGTGAAAATGTAAAGTCAATCAATATACATGCTAGCAAGGAATGGCAAAATTTACTGGCTCAAATCTTGGGGTTAATTTGGTAAGTGGAAAATTGGAGCTACATAAAATCCTGAAACTTTCCAAAAATTCTTAACATTCATGGAAACATCTCAATCCTGGGGTTTTCACTCAAAGTTCTGTCCACAGGGCAGACTTACTCCTTGGATATTACTCAGTTCTAGTCCTCATGGAATTCATCAGATTTTCTGAAATACTCCAAATTCGTGAAAAAATCCCCATAAACATCCGTTTCATTTCGATGTTTATACATATGATTATGGTAATAATTACCTTTCAACAACACTAAAAACGGCAGTATAGACAGGCCCATGAATATTTATATGGCACGAGGTAGCTACTGATCTATACCCTAGATCTAAAACATACATGCAAACACATTATCATCTACACCCAGAAACCGTGTAGCATTCAGGTGACTTTAAGTCGGTTTGTCCCAAGGTACTTCAATACTTGCATAATCTACAAGGCAATATCTTCACCTCATGAAAAACCATTTTGAAGGTTAAAATAAACATATTTGACCTTGATGAGATGGGAATTTGAGGTCATCTCATAAACTGTTACTTGATTGGCTAAAGATGTCTAGAGTTACAAACTGTGGGCTACTGTTTAGCTGGACAATGGTCTTGAGCTCTAAAACACAAAGATGCCTGGTTTCCAGAATAAAGTTTGCTGTTGTCTTGACAACCATTCCATAAGGTTTGCCATATTGTTCTGGTGTTGCTGTTGCTCAAGGTGTTCTTCCGTTTCTAGGTTACTGTTGCTTTGGTAACCATTCTAGGTTTTTCCATTTCTACCTTTGTTATATTGCTTTGTTTGTTTTATCATTGCTAATTATATAAGATTTGAGTGCATTTCCTGTATCATAGAGCTATTTTTCTGAAACCTCAATCAGATTCTAAGAAATCAATTTACTAACCAGCCAGTGCCAACCTAATTGATTAGAAGCTAGAACCTAACACACCAATATCTCAAATGTTCCAATACATTAATTGGTACAGATGAATGTTTCAGGGGGAGATAATCCAATAAAGAACACAATTTAGTTGTACAAGAAAAGGATTTCAGCTTCACTGATACTGTTAGCAATGTAATAATGGTCATAGATTATATTTTTCTTGTGGAATGTGTAGCGAGGTATTACAGATACATCTGACAAACAAACCAAATCTTCTCCGATGATTACTGCTGAACGACCACACTACCCATCCAGCCAGATCAATTATCATTCATCTGTGTATATTTTTTCTGATAGTGATGGATTCCAGTTTTTTTACGAGAATGTTTTGACATAGACCTTGATCATTGGCCGATTTCTTGTTTCAGTGTCTTTGTGAAGGAAGTAATACTGGGTAAGTTGTCATCATCATGTTACGTATATACAGCTGTAGGATTGTACAACATACCCTAGCTCACAAATAAGGCTTTACAGGGACTAGCTTCCTCGGTTACAGTGTCGCCCTACGTAACCTCAGGAGAAGGTCTGATCAGGTGTGTGGTTCGATACTCCCTACCTGTGTTGGGTTGTTTCTCTGGAAGCTGCAGCTGGGAAATGGACCGGTCTGTTCTGATGTAGCTGTGTCCTTGTACAAGACACATTTCCCTAAATGCCCTGAATGACAAGTAATGCGCCGCCCATATGTTTTTCAGTGAGCTATAGCCATTAGCTTCTACATTGAGACCCGCCTCAAAATGTCTCTGGCTGTTCACGGGGAGATGAACCTAACAGCTATTATAGGACAATGAAATAACATTTCTTGTTCTAATCAATAAAGGTGGAACTGGCTGGTTGTTTTACAGAACAGTAGAATACATGAAAGGGTTTATTACTTGATAAATACGGTATTATTTGTAACATGTCTTCATGTAAATCCTTTAGTGCAGGCAGCTGTATTTCTCTTCTAAGGGATGGGCTTGTTTTTGTCAAAATGGCCTCTGAACAAGTCTGATTTACATTGCACATCTTGTAACTGTTTATAGCAACTGTATTAACCTAATCTTCCTGGCATGCAAAACAGAGTTTATAAATTTTAATTCCTAGACGGGGAAGCGTGTGTAAAAGTAGAGAGTTTTCCAAGTAGTGTTAATGGAGTCGGAACTTGTTATGCAGACTCCATGTTCCCAGGGGAAATTCATATTCTTCCCACTCTATTTTAATTTCTTTGAGTTTGGCAGATTTAAAACAGAAATTTTGATTAACAGTGATGATGTTGCAGAAAGTACACTGTATCACTATTTCTTCTCCGTGTAGAAGATCAGCTTGTGAAACAAATATGACTCTTGGCGCTCTTTCTGCTGATGTCAAACTAGTTTTTTTTATGTTTCAAAATATGAACATGGACACTACGTTACTTGTAGATCATATCACAGCACATAATCTACTTATTGATCTGAATGTAAGATGGTTTATTGAGGCGGCTATATTGTAAGATTATTTGGTAAAATGTGAAAGATAGGAAGTTGATATACACAGCAAGTTTTGAACATGCATCAAGATAAGTAGATTAGTTTGATGATACATGTATCGTGAAAGGAATGTCTGGAATTTCTGGAATACTGTTCATCTTTTCATCTAAAACTCTTGTTATTTTAGACCTTTCGCCACCAACAAAGCCCAAATCAAATGGCTACTTTTTCTGTATAAGGTGTATTACATTACGGATACACGCTAAATTTCTGTATAAAACATTTTGATCCAACTTCTTCTTTTCATATAACGAGAAATTAACATAGGCCTGTTGGAACTGTTTATCAATTAATATCAGATCTAGCTATATAAAACAAGTTTGGTTACATGGTGATGACAGGTACAGATATGTATTCAAGACAGAAGCAACTGTTGTTGTCAGTGTCTGAAACAGATAGTGATGTTCATGTCCAACATGCCAGCTGATCTGAACAAAAGGTTTAAGGGCTGGGAGAGATATAAGCAAAAACATCTTACAGGTTTTTAGGTCATCTGACCCGAAGGGTCAGGATGACCTATAGTCATCATGCTTCGTCCGTCGTCGTGCGCCGTGCGCCGTGCGCCGTGCGTAAACTTTTCACATTTCAATCTTCTTCTCAAGTTCCACCAGTGGGATTAAGCTAAAACTTGCCTGAAATGATCCTGAGATGGTCCTGACCAAGTGTTGTTATTTTTCGGGTCAGTCCGAAATCCAAGATGGCCGCCATAGCCGCCATTTTGAAAACATATTTCAAACTTCTTCTCAAGTTCCACCAGTGCTGTTGGGCTGAAACTTGCCAGAAATGATCCTGAGATGATCCCGACCAAGTGTTGTTATTTTTCGGGTCGGTCTGAAATCCAAGATGGCCGCCATAGCCGCCATCTTGAAAAACACATTTTAAACTTCTTCTCCAGTTCCACCAGTGCTGTTGGGCTGAAACTTGCCAGAAATGATCCTGAGATGATTCTGACCAAGTGTTGTTATTTTTCGGGTCAGTCCGAAATCCAAGATGGCCGCCATAGCCGCCATCTTGAAAAACACATTTTAAACTTCTTCTTAAGTTCCACCAGTGCTGTTGGGCTGAAACTTGCCTGAAATGATCCTGATATGATCCCGACCAAGTGTTGTTATTTTTCGGGTCGGTCCGAAATCCAAGATGGCCGCCATAGCCGCCATCTTGAAAAACACATTTAGAACTTCTACTCAAGTTTCACCAGTGCTATTGAGCTGAAACTTGCCTGAAATGATCCTGATATGATCCCGACCAAGTGTAGTTATTTTTCGGGTCGGTCCATAATCCAAGATGGCTGCCATAGCCGCCATCTTGAAAAACATGTTTTAAACTTTTCAAGTTCCACCAGTGCAATTGAGCTGAAACTTGCCTGAAATGATCCTGAGATGATCCCCACCAAGTGTTGTTATTTTTCGGGCCGATCCGAAATCCAAGATGGCCGCCATAACCACCATCTGCAAAAACACATTTTAAACTTCTTCTCAAGTTCCATTGGTGCCATTGAGCTGGAAATGGGTGAGGATCTCAAGGAAGGCGAGCCGACATAGTGTTGTTATTTTTTCAGCCTCGTAAAAACTTTGACATGGCAGCAATGGCAGCCATTTTGTAACATGATTGCGCAATCATGGTTTTCCTAAACAACATCTATTTCAAACTTATTCCACCGGTGGGATTCAGCTCTAACTTATCAGAAATGATCCTGAGATGGTCCTTACCAAGTGTTGTTATTTATTGGGTCGGTCAGAAATCCAAGATGGCCACCATGGCCAACAGTGCCACTATATACTTGCTACAGAGAATGCATACTACAATAATATCAGGGTTTTGATTTAGAGTCAGATGACCGTTAAGGCCCCTGGGCCTCTTGTTAGAATATCAAGTCCTTAGCTAATTCACAATCAGGGTTATTTATGTTGTGATTTTGCAAAAGTGCTGGAATTTGTTGTCAGTGCTGAAAAAGTGCTGGAATGTGTGGTCAGTGCTGGAAAAATGCTGGACATCTGAAAGCTGTATGAAAATTCATAGCTATGGTGTCACAGCTATGATATGATTTTTGTTTATTTATAAAGATGTTGCTTAGATGAAAAAAACAATTACTAGATTTATTTAGATATCTCTAAGTATATCCATTCATTTGTACATGTGTGTAGAACTGCATAACTGTTGAACTGTACCTTATATTTGCTACTCTGCTATGGGTGATCAGGTGCACCTGTAGTGTGGTCAATGAACAGTACCTTACTTGCTACTCTAGGTCAGTCGATGAACCATATACCTTATTAGCTACTGTGGTCTGGTCAATGAACCGTACCTTACTTGCTACTCTAGGTCAGTCGATGAACCATATACCTTATTAGCTCCTGTGGTCTGGTCAATGAACCGTACCTTATTAGCTACTCTAGTCTGGTCGATGAACCATACCTTATTAGCTACTCTGGTCTGGTCGATGAACCGTACCTTATTAGCTACTCTAGTCTGGTCGATGAACCATACCTTATTAGCTCCTGTGGTCTGGTCGATGAACCGTACCTTATTAGCTACTGTGGTCTGGTCGATGAACCGTACCTTATTAGATACTGTGGTCTGGTCGATGAACCGTACCTTATTAGATACTGTGGTCTGGTCGATGAACCGTACCTTATTAGATACTGTGGTCTGGTCGATGAACCGTACCTTATTAGCTACTGTGGTCTGGTCAATGAACCGTACCTTATTAGCTACCCTGGTCTGGTCGATGAACCGTACCTTATTAGCTACTCTGGTCTGGTCGATGAACCGTACCTTATTAGCTACTCTGGTCTGGTCGATGAACCGTACCTTATTAGCTTCTCTGGTCTGGTCAATAAACCGTACCTTATTAGCTACTCTGGTCTGGTCAATGAACCGTACCTTATTAGCTTCTCTGGTCTGGTCAATGAACCGTACCTTATTAGCTACTGTGGTCTGGTCAATGAACCGTACCTTATTAGCTACTCTGGTCTGGTCAATGAACCGTACCTTATTAGCTTCTCTGGTCTGGTCAATGAACCGTACCTTACTTGCTACTCTGGTCTGGTCAATGAACCGTACCTTATTAGCTACTCTGGTCTGGTCAGTGAACCGTACCTTACTTGCTACTCTGGTCTGGTCAATGAACCGTACCTTACTTGCTACTCTGGTCTGGTCAATGAACCGTACCTTATTAGCTACTCTGGTCTGGTCAATGAACCGTACCTTACTTGCTACTCTGGTCTGGTCAATGAACCGTACCTTATTAGCTACTCTGGTCTGGTCAATGAACCGTACCTTACTTGCTACTCTGGTCTGGTCAATGAACCGTACCTTATTAGCTACTCTGGTCTGGTCAATGAACCGTACCTTACTTGCTACTCTGGTCTGGTCAATGAACCCTACCTTATTTACTTAACTCTGGTCTGGTCGATGATGGTATTCTAATTTAGTTCAGTCAGAGTTATTGCATTAACTTGTCTTGATTGACAACTAGACATTTTCTGGATATCTTGGTAAATTTATCATGGTTTGCATGTTTCGGCTTCATTTAGAAGCTTTCATCAGCAGACACAGAGAAGTCCCTCATGACAATATATTGACTAACGCTGCGTAGAAAGTGTGGCATTGCGTATTTACGTTTAACTACCCTATTTATGACAATAAGCCCATGCCTGGTAATAAGCCCTCTCATGTTTGATACATTTCAGTGGAATTTTGGTAAATACATGCAATTTCATTGTCTTACAGTAAGCTCACACCCCCAATTAACTTTAAGAAAGTGAATTTACTGGGCTTCTTGTAGGAAAAATCAAGTGTTGTTTCAACTCTGTACAATACAATAGTTAAAGTTTTACAGTACAGTAATTCAGGGGTGTAGTGTTAAAGTTTTACAGTACAGTAATTCAGGTGTGTAGTGTTAAAGTTTAACAGTACAGTAATTCAGGGGTGTAGTGTTAAAGTTTTACAGTACAGTAATTCAGGGGTGTAGTGTTAAAGTTTTACTGTACAGTAATTCAGGGGTGTAGTGTTCAAGTTTTACAGTACAGTAATTCAGGTGTGTAGTGTTAAAGTTTTACAGTATAGTAATTCAGGGGTGTAGTGTTAAAGTTTTACAGTACAGTAATTCAGGGGTGTAGTGTTAAAGTTTTACTGTACAGTAATTCAGGGGTATAGTGTTAAAGTTTTACAGTATAGTAATTCAGGGGTGTAGTGTTAAAGTTTTACAGTACAGTAATTCAGGGGTGTAGTGTTAAAGTTTTACAGTACAGTAATTTAGGGGTGTAGCGTTAAAGTTTTACAGTATAGTAATTCAGGGGTATAGCGTTAAAGTTTTACAGTACAGTAATTCAGGTGTGTAGTGTTAAAGTTTTACAGTACAGTAATTCAGGGGTGTAGTGTTAAAGTTTTACAGTACAGTAATTCAGGGATGTAGTGTTAAAGTTTTACAGTACAGTAATTCAGGGATGTAGTGGTAAAGTTTTACAGTACAGTAATTCAGGGGTGTAGTGTTAAAGTTTTACAGTACAGTAATTCAGGGGTGTAGCGTTAAAGTTTTACAGTACAGTAATTCAGGGGTGTAGTGTTAAAGTTTTACAGTACAGTAATTCAGGGATGTAGTGGTAAAGTTTTACAGTACAGTAATTCAGGGGTGTAGTGTTACAGTTTTACAGTACAGTAATTCAGGGGTGTAGTGTTAAAGTTTTACAGTACAGTAATTCAGGTGTGTAGTGTTTAAGTTTTACAGTACAGTAATTCAGGGGTGTAGTGTTAAAGTTTTACAGTACAGTAATTCAGGGGTGTAATGTTAAAGTTTTACAGTACAGTAATTCAGGGGTGTAGTGTTAAAGTTTTACAGTACAGTAATTCAGGGGTGTAGTGTTAAAGTTTTACAGTACAGTAATTCAGGGGTGTAGTGTTAAAGTTTTACAGTATAGTAATTCAGGGGTGTAGTGTTAAAGTTTTACAGTACAGTAATTCAGGGGTGTAGTGGTAAAGTTTTACAGTACAGTAATTCAGGTGTGTAGTGTTAAAGTTTTACAGTACAGTAATTCAGGGGTGTAGTGTTAAAGTTTTACAGTACAGTAATTCAGGGATGTAGCGTTACAGTTTTACAGTACAGTAATTCAGGGGTGTAGTGTTAAAGTTTTACAGTGTAGTAATTCAGGGGTGTAGTGTTAAAGTTTTACAGTACAGTAATTCAGGGGTGTAGCGTTACAGTTTTACAGTACAGTAATTCAGGGGTGTAGTGTTAAAGTTTTACAGTACAGTAATTCAGGGGTGTAGTGTTAAAGTTTTACAGTACAGTAATTCAGGGGTGTAGTGTTAAAGTTTTACAGTACAGTAATTCAGGGGTGTAGTGTTAAAGTTTTACAGTATAGTAATTCAGGGGTGTAGTGTTAAAGTTTTACAGTATAGTAATTCAGGGGTGTAGTGTTAAAGTTTTACAGTACAGTAATTCAGGGGTGTAGTGTTAAAGTTTTACAGTATAGTAATTCAGGGGTGTAGTGTTAAAGTTTTACAGTACAGTAATTCAGGTGTGTAGTGTTAAAGTTTTACAGTACAGTAATTCAGGTGTGTAGTGGTAAAGTTTTACAGTACAGTAATTCAGGTGTGTAGTGTTAAAGTTTTACAGTATAGTAATTCAGGTGTGTAGTGTTAAAGTTTTACAGTATAGTAATTCAGGTGTGTAGTGTTAAAGTTTTACAGTAATTCAGGTGTGTAGTGTTAAAGTTTTACAGTATAGTAATTCAGGGGTGTAGTGTTAAAGTTTTACAGTATAGTAATTCAGGGGTGTAGTGTTAAAGTTTTACAGTACAGTAATTCAGGTGTGTAGTGTTAAAGTTTTACAGTATAGTAATTCAGGGGTGTAGTGTTAAAGTTTTACAGTAATTCAGGTGTGTAGTGTTAAAGTTTTACAGTATAGTAATTCAGGGGTGTAGTGTTAAAGTTTTACAGTACAGTAATTCAGGGGTGTAGTGTTACAGTTTTACAGTACAGTAATTCAGGGGTGTAGTGATAAAGTTTTACATCATCTTTATTATATTGGCGTTGTGAATATGATCCGTAATCCAGGACAGATACAGACATAAAAACCGGTAATATGACTCATGGACGAAGTTAAAGATTTGTCTACAATGGCAGAAACCAGTGAAGAAATCTAGAGACCAAAGATGTGCTGTCTCTGTTAACACCCAGTTTTCACTATTATTGTGACCGGCAGCCGATTTCTAATTGTCGGTATCAAGCTCACTTTGGGTGTTGCCATATTTGGCTACTGCTTGTAAGTGTGACTCACATTAATCTTCATTATTCTCGTCACGGCCACTCATGAATGTGAATATAAAAAATGCATATAAAATCACAGCCTGAATCAATCCAAAGATTACTCTTTCATTGACCCAATAAAAGTAATTCAATGGTGGGTGTGAAGATCCTTCCGGGGTCTCTTAAGTTAAATTATCAAAATATGTTGTGAGTAATTATAAATAGCTAGTTTAACCACCCATCCATGACTGACTGATACATTCTAGTCTAACCACTCACCCATGACTGACTGATACAGTCTAGTCTAACCCATGACTGACTGATACATTCTAGTCTAACCACTCACCCATGGCTGACTGATACAGTCTAGTCTAACCACCCACCCATGGCTGACTGATACAGTCTAGTGTAACCACCCACCCATGACTGACTGATTTAGTCTAGTCTAACCAGTCTCACCCATGACTGACTGATACAGTCTAGTCTAACCACTCACCCATGACTGACTGATACAGTCTAGTCTAACCCATGACTGACTGATACAGTCTAGTCTAACCACTCACCCATGACTGACTGATACAGTCTAGTCTAACCACCCACCCATGACTGACTGATACAGTCTAGTCTAACCACCCACCCGTGACTGACTGATACAGTCTAGTCTAACCACCCACCCGTGACTGACTGATACAGTCTAGTCTAACCACCCACCCATGACTGACTGATCCAGTCTAGTCTAACCACCCACCCATGACTGACTGATACAGTCTAGTCTAACCACCCACCCATGACTGACTGATACAGTCTAGTCTAACCACCCACCCATGACTGACTGATACAGTCTAGTCTAACCACCCACCCGTGACTGACTGATACAGTCCAGTCTAACCACCCACCCGTGACTGACTGATACAGTCTAGTCTAACCACCCACCCGTGACTGACTGATACAGTCTAGTCTAACCACTCACCCATGGCTCATTAATAAAGGTTTATATATTCTAGCATCAGTTATATACAAACTTGATAGTTATACTGCTTTCTGGCCAGTACATAACCTCAGGTGAAGGTCGAAGGTGTGTCGTTTAACACTCCCTACTCATGGCGGTTTGTGTTTCTTGGGAAGCTGAGAAACGGACCAATCTGTGCTCTTGTGGTTGTGTCCTTGGCCGAGACACTTTACCATAATTTCTCTGGATGGCATGTGACAGGCCTCCTGTATGTTGTTCAGTGAGGTGGTCACCAACTACTACAAGGAGACCGGGCGTCAAAATGATCCTGACTGTTCATGTGGCAATAAACCCAACAAACAAACAACCTTTCTGACCTTTACTTGTACAGTTTTATAAACTTATACACAAAATACACCAATGGATAATCTGCAAAATGGAGATATATCTTGTACCTTTCTCCTTCTATCATCCCGGAAATTAATGAGACGGCAGGCATGATGTTTATATTTGATTGAAGCTTGTGTTGTTGTATCTAGATGAAGGTTCTTCAGGTTTGATCAGAAGCTGGCCTGTCATTCCAATGTTGGAAGAAAGATCAACATATGATGTATCGGCCTTTGAGACCGATGATGGTCCAGGGATGGCTGTATGTCCTGCCTTAGTTCTAGCCCAGCAAACTCAGTGTTTTAGTCCTCTCAATGGTCAATACTCAAAGGGCTGCAGTGATGAAACTCCCGATGATGGGTGTAGATTAGTATTCCAATCATTTGTACTATGTGAATGATCAATGGCATGTAATAACCACAGTGGCAAATATGGACATCTTCTCATATTGATTTCTGTACACTAAGAGGGAGACTAGAGAATCATCATTCTGTGAACACATTGGCAGCAAAAGGCCATATGAAAGGCAAATAGGATTTCATAGTGAAACATTTCTGTGTTATATCTACACATTAGTTCAAAAAGTTCTGACTGTTCTGTACCTTTTAAGAACATTTTAAGTGTCCTTACTTTCAAAACTATTGTCACCTTTAAAATATCTTTGAGGTTATATTAGTTTGGACAAGCAAAATTGGAGGGAATAATCCCTGGTCTGAGCTATAGACGGAATCCAGAGCTGAGGGGATCCTAGACCTTATACAAGTAATTGGTAAATACACTGTAAATTGAGTCATATGATTTCCATAAGTGGATGTTTTTGTGCAAATTTTATGATATAAACTTGAAATGAAATCCTTGTGTAGAATATTCTACAAAATAAGTAGTATGTAATGTCCCAGCAGTGTGGCTACCCTTATGAATTTGCAGCATGATCACAGCATAGATGCAGTATGAATGCAGCATGGAATTGCAGCATGAATGAAGCATGACTGCAGCATGGTGCCTAATTTACCTCACTATATATTCTTACTAGTTAAAGCATGATTGCAGCATGTTTCAATTATGTAAATTATGCTGGGATCATGCTGCATTTATGCTTTAAGGAAGCATGGCCGCAGCATGATCCCAGCATGATCCCAGCATGGTCTGTGAAGCATGATCCCAGCATGGTCTGCAGCATGATGCCAGCATGGTCTGCAGCATGATCCCAGCATGGTCTGCAGCATGATGCCAGCATGGTTTGCAGCATGATCCCAGCATGGTCTGCAGCATGATCCCAGCATGTTTCAATTATGCAAATTATGCTGGGATCATGCTTCAATCATGCTTCATGGCAGCATGGTTTACAAAATCAATGAAAATCATGCAATAAAAACTTGAAGAATAATTTTGTATTACATTTTATTTGGTAATTAACATGGTATAAAACTTTTCATACAGGCTGTTTTTTCTAGTTCAAACATTTAAAACTTATCAATGAAATGAGAATGTGACAAAACAAATTTTAATTCTAATTTACCCATGGTACTTATTTTATTTGCCTCATATTCTTTTTCTCAAAACTTCCATCACATACACAACACAGCTATCTTTTTCTAGTACAATTTTCAAATACAACTAATATCAATTCATCCTAGCTAGAAGTGGTTTGTTTCAACAAAAATAGTCAGCAAGATATACAAGTTCAATGTCAGTACATACTACAGTACAAAATAATATTTTCCAGCAGAGTTATAGTAGGATATGTATACATTTTGTCACTGACGCACAAGACTGATTTCAGACAGTATACGTAGTTTCCTCGAAGTAGCCCAGATGTACTGGAAACTGTTTTCATGTGTGTCCGTGAACTTAAAATAAACAAAAACAAGCAACAGTCGAAGACTTCTTCTATCGAATTTAACATTATTTCTAATAAACTGTGAAAAGATTATCATAATTTTGGAATCAATTCTAAATACTGACTAAATGAAATGTTGATTGACAATTTGAACAATGGTGTGTTGTTTGATGTAGCACGTACTGTAGTGATATATTTCTGTCACTGTCCCTGGGGATTTCAATACAACCAAGGTTGAGACGACTATATTATATTTTTTGCTAGTACAACAAATAACTAACAAGGATTTTTAGATTATATACATGATTCTTTTTTGTATATATATTAATGTTTACACTTTTATTATGAAAGGAAATGTTGTATACCTCGACAGATAACATATCTCAAATAATCTTAATTAATGTGAAACATAAACTTCTTAATTTCTCTTCATCCTTTCTGCTTTGTGTTAAGTCAATGCCATCAATTTGGACCACAATGCATGCGGTGTTCCTCATTCCAGAATGTACTGCATGAAGACTCAGTCTCTGTTGGAAGAAAGAAAGACTTTTAGAATATTCTTTTATTTCAAAATTAGAATAATTGTCAAGTTTTTGAAGATAATGTATGTATTTAACTGATGTACTTTTCATGATCACTTTGCTATCATTTTCATTATGTTTGCTTTGGAAGCCTTTTTATCAAGAAAATTTAAGCCAGCCACACAAAGCTACAAAATAAAACTTGCCAGGATGATATGACTTAATTATTAATTAAATCAAGCTACTCCCGAATTCTCCATCAGTTCATATCAATGTGAAACTGCAATATACTATACATAAAACAATGTTACTTACTTATAATTCATCTTAATTCACCTATTTCATTTAATCGTTTCAATTTGATGCAATAATCTGCAAACATCGATCCTCAAAAGAATGTTTAGGTAAAGATCTTTCACGAAACGTTTCATTATCCAAAACACAAATTTTCCTCACCATTGTTTGTGAATACGTATGTACGTCATAATCATAACAAGGGTTGTGTGAGTGGGGAAAAAATACAATTTAAGTCGGGCCGAAGATCGTTAATAATAAATAAATGAAATTGAAAACTTACGATTGTAACATATGGATCGGTACTGCGTTTCCTTTCCTTTCGTAATCTGTGATAAATTAATCATCAAAACCCTGAAAAATAAATAATTAGGTATTATTGATATGAATAGATCTATATCAAATTCATCGTCGTATAATGTGAAACGATGTCAGAACGCGAAGAAGATTATATAATTAAAACTTACCCTGTCTCGTAACGATGTTTGTCGGTAAAAATATGCATCGGTCGTCAAAAACAACGAGAAAGCTGATATTCATTCGTCGGTAACTTGAAGTAAGTCGATCTTCTTCAGTAAGACGGGAAACAAACTTCGTTTTTAGGCTATCGTCGTGTTTGTTTATACTTTTCTTCTGGAAATAAACATCCGGTGAATTCAAACATGGCTATCAGACTTCCCGCTAAACTCGTGTGTGTTGCATCATGGGATAAATATTTTACTGCCAGAGATTAACACGATTCATTTTTACTTGTGCGTGTTTTTTATTCTAAATCATAAACTTCTATTGTGTCATACTTTTAAGATAAATATTACAGTATTTAATACTTGCATCGTGCACATTTAGATCGCACGAGCTCGAGGAGCACTCTCGTCACATCTCGGGAGCAAGGTAAACAAACGAGGTCATAGGTGAACCGAACGATAAACATGTAATCTGACCAGAGGTTTTGGCCTCGTCTGTCATACGCCTATTGTTTAATATGGATGTATTTTCAGACGAGGAACCGACCAATGCACGTTTTCTTTTTATGTTCACGATTTCAAATAATTCAGATTAAAGTATGGGAATATATCGTCTGTTGTTAGTAAACTCATGTCGAGGTCGAGATCATCACAGCGCTTAACTTCAATATACGTTTTACAAGGAAGCGTCCGAGTGACAACATAAGTTCGACACATGTTTATTGGAGTTTATAGCGATGAATGTTGTGTCAAACACGACGTGATTTCGTATGCTATTATCAGATGTAATCTTAACACCGCATATATCCAGAAAGTATGCGATACAAAGACAAAGAGCAGGTGATTTTAATCTTATTTGATTGAAGTAAAAACGATATTCCAAGCACATGTGTAACTGTTGGTAGAGTGACCCCGATTTTGTTTTGGCGAACATGTTACATGTATGGCTACCTGGTAGTAAGCTGGTGCATGGTAAATGCCAGCGTCTTGGTTTATGTCAGTGTTTGGATAAAGTGACTGATTCTATCTCCGATAAAAAGTGTATAATCGAAGCAAAAGTCAATATACTGGTTCTTCAAAAAACGATCTAAACTCTGAAAATTTGAATGAAATTTTTATAGGGATGAATTTTAAGTCGTCACACGAATGTACTAACTTGCAACATTCATCAATGTTTAAGTTAATTCCTTCTGAGATAGAACTACAAGTGAAAGCTGACAAAATATCACATTTAAAAGCTGTGAACCGTTATACTAACAAAGAACATACTTATAAACGAAATACTTAATTAAAATAATTGTTATTGAATTTTAAATAAATATGTGTGGTACTGATCAAGTATAAAAAGGAAATTCTGCAACACAAACATGTTTTTAAAAATTATTTTGTTATCACCATTGATACCTGGAAATTTTCTATATTTTATTTAAAATTAAAAAAAAAGATACTAAAATATCTAATACCAACTTTTGTTAATTTTCTGTATCTTATTTTATTAATTAATAATTGTTTAGGTTAATCTTGGTACCTGGGAAATTTGGTCCTAGATTTTGGATCCTCGCTTGGACCTACATTTCACCCACAGAAATTTTGTGATGTCCGAACAAAGGAATGCCCTTTTAAGCTAATACAGAATGGCCAAGCATATACACATTTCAACTTCAACAGTCATGTTAATACATGAAAGAATGGTGCAGTTCATTAAATTAACTAAGTTAATACAGCATAATTGCAGCATGGTACAGTTTGTATCTAAAATGGCAAAGTTAATACAGCATGGTTGCAGCATGGTACAGATCCTATCTAAAATGCCAAAGTTATTGCAGCATGGTTGCAGCATGATGCATTTCATATGATAAATTTACTAAGTCCACACAGCATGATTGCAGCATGATATAATTCGATATCCAAACTGGCAAAGTTATTGCAGCATGGTTGCAGCATGGTACATATCCTGTCTAAAATGACAAAGTTATTGCAGCATGGTTGCAGCATGATAGAGTTCAGATATTCAATTACCTCAATTTTTAAAGCATGGTTGCAGTACATGCTGTACAGAAGCATGGTACCATGCTGCTATGCAGCACATGCTGCAATCATGCTGTGAAACTAGCAGCATGATGCCAGCATAAAAGCAGCATGATTGCAGCATATGCTGCATTGCAGTCCATGCTGCAAATTGATAAGGGTATGTTTTGTTTTTGTAAAACATTGGAGGCTACATATAATAAAACTGTCTTATTGTTATATTAAACAAATTTGGTGTGTGTCATGGGACTTAAAACTGGATTATTTGTCTTCACTATATTAAATTTGCTTCTAAAATCTGAAAATATTAGTTTATCACTTAAAATTGTTTTTACTTCAGTTTTATTTTGAAATATTTGTCTTTTGGCAACTTAAATCAAATTATATGAATCCCAGAAACGAAACATTACGTAAAACATTAGGAAGTTAATTGATTTTCAAGGTTAAATCGGCCTACTTTTCCTAGTTCTTTGATTTGATTTGAAAATGTTGTTAAAACAATCAGTTTGATGTGTCAGCTTCTGCTGAAATGTAATTTAATAATGATTGTTAATTCGGCTCGATGATATCCTCATTGTCTATAGATTGTTCAATGCTTAACTTCTAAATGTTATGAGGGGAGCCCATCTTGTATTTCATCGAAAAGGAAATATATGAGTTTGTCAGTGACATTTAATGTGTGGCAGAGAAACGAGATCTGTTCATTGTAACTGTATAATCAATAAACCAAAAGTTACTAAATCTGCCTAATTTTGCAGATATCTCGTGGCCAGTTGGAACTAGTTCCCGGGGGGTAGTCGGGGGTAGTCGGGTGCATACAAACGTCTCGTCAACATTCTGCACTAAACAGACGATACCTTTAGAAAATACCTTACAGAAAAGTCTTGATATTTGTTATTTTTGTTTGATATTTTTTTTCATGATAAGAAATTCAAATTTTAAATTATTTACAATACCTACATAAAATATTGATATATATATTTATAATTACCGATATCATAATATCCTGGTATTCATTTTTCGCACAATATTCAATGACTGAATTAATACAGAGAAAGTTAATCCTTCACAAGTATTACCAACTATGTCGTAATAAAACAGTCTGATCACTGGGGTATATCTCTATCTATCCTTGTCGTTGTATACTTATAAGACAGCTTTTATGATAATAGGGACTGGTCTAACTGTGTCTGTCAGCAGGACCTCAAAGTATCTGTTGTCGTGTCTTTGTTTATAAATTGGGGGCGGAAGTGGCTGACTGGTTATAAATTGGGGGCGGAAGTGGCTGACTGGTTATAAATTGGGGGCGGAAGTGGCTGACTGGTTATAAATTGGGGGCGGAAGTGGCTGAGTTGTTATAAATTGGGGGCCGAAGTGGCTGAGTTGTTATAAATTGGGGGCCGAAGTGGCTGACTGGTTATAAATTGGGGGCCGAAGTGGCTGACTGGTTATAAATTGGGGGCCAAAGTGGCTGACTGGTTATAAATTGGGGGCCGAAGTGGCTGACTGGTTATAAATTGGGGGCCGAAGTGGCTGACTGGTTATAAATTGGGGGCCAAAGTGGCTGACTGGTTATAAATTGGGGGCCGAAGTGGCTGACTGGTTATAAATTGGGGGCCGAAGTGGCTGACTGGTTATAAATTGGGGGCCGAAGTGGCTGACTGGTTATAAATTGGGGGCCGAAGTGGCTGACTGGTTATAAATTGGGGGCGGAAATGGCTGAGCGGTTATAAATTGGGGGCGGAAATGGCTGACTGGTTATAAATTGGGGGCGGAAATGGCTGACTGGTTATAAATTGGGGGCAGAAGTGGCTGAGTTGTTATAAATTGGGGGCGGAAGTGGCTGAGCGGTTATAAATTGGGGGCGGAAGTGGCTGAGTTGTTATAAATTGGGGGTGGAAGTGGCTGATTTATTATAAATTTGGGGCGGAAGTGGCTGACTGGTTATAAATTGGGGGCCAAAGTGGCTGAGTTGTTATAAATTGGGGGCCGAAGTGGCTGATTGGTTATAAATTGGGGGCGGAAGTGGCTGAGTTGTTATAAATTGGGGGCTGATATGGCTGAGTTGTTATAAATTGGGGGCCGAAGTGGCTGAGTTGTTATAAATTGGGGGCCAAAGTGGCTGATTGGTTATAAATTGGGACTTTATCACTAGCCCTCCATGTCTGGGTTGCAAGGTCGAAAACCTATATGGGGCATTTGCCTTGTACTGACTGAAGGCCCACATTTTTTCTTTGAGCACACTCTGGCTTTCCTCCACCTCCAAACCTGGCATGTCCTTAAATGACCATGACTGTTAAATGGACGTTAAACAAAATAAACCATACCAAATGCTTATAAATCTGTCATAAGATTAACTGTGTGACAGTTGTGATCTTCTCTATTTTGTAATTGAATCTCAATACTAGCCGATACCTCCACCAGTATGTTTACTAAAAAGTAATTGGCTGTGACATTGAAAAAAGTTGAAACTCTTCACCAATTCGTCATTAACCAAAAAAATCTAGCTACTTCTACAAGCTCATATTTATACCTCAGCCAATGTCATTAACCTCAAAAATAATTGGCTTGCTAATCGATACACTACCAATTTATCAACAGCCTCCAAACACTGGCTAATTGAGACTGAATTAGAAGGTTATTGTGAAAAAAACCCACTATAATAATGGCCATCTCCCACTGGAGGTATATATAAGCAAGTATTATCTTATTACAATATGTAACCAACATCTACAATATGTAACCAACATCTACAATATGTAACCAACATCTACAATATGTAACCAACATCTGCAATATGTAACCAACATCTACAATATGTAACCAACATCTGAAGCCTTATAAAGTCTTCAAAGGATTACTCAGTCTTTCTTTACTAATTATCAGATGTGACAGACTTATTTTTCTTTTCCTTTCACTAATTATCAGATGTGACAGACTTATTTTCTTTTCCTTTCACTAATTATCAGATGTGACATACTTATTTTTCTTTTCCTTTCACTAATAATCAGATGTAACAGACTTATTTTTCTTTTCCTTTCACTAATTATCAGATGTGACAGACTTATTTTCCTTTTCCTTTCACTAATTATCAGATGTAACAGACTTATTTTTCTTTTCCTTTCACTAATTATCAGATGTGACAGACTTATTTTTCTTTTCCTTTCACTAATTATCAGATGTAACAGACTTATTTTTCTTTTCCATTCACTAATTATCAGATGTGACAGACTTATTTTCCTTTTCCTTTCACTAATTGTCAGATGTGACAGACTTATTTTTCTTTTCCTTTCACTAATTATCAGATGTGACACTTATTTTTCTTTTTCTTTCACTAATTATCAGATGTGACAGACTTATTTTTCTTTTCCTTTCACTAATTATCAGATGTGACAGACTTATTTTTCTTTTCCTTTCACTAATTATCAGATGTGACAGACTTATTTTTCTTTTCCTTTCACTAATTATCAGATGTGACAGACTTATTTTTCTTTTCCATTCACTAATTATCAGATGTAACAGACTTATTTTTCTTTTCCTTTCACTAATTATCAGATGTGACAGACGTATTTTCCTTTTCCTTTCACTAATTGTCAGATGTGACAGACTTATTTTTTCCCTCCTTTCACTAGTAACATCCCAGTGTTTGTCACTCGAGACTGTGGGTTATTTATGGGGCTCTAAGTGAAATTCTGGACTAGATGGTTCAGCTTACCACTAGACTTAAGGGGAATTCCATCTTACCACTGGACTAAAGGGGAATTCCAGCCAGCTAATACCATCAAGGTAAAGGGAAATTCCAGCGAGCTTACCACTAGACTTAAGGGGAATTCCCTCTTACCACTGGACTAAAGGGGAATTCCAGCTAGCTTTAAATACCATCAAAGTAAAGGGAAATTCCAGCGAGCTTACCACTAGACGTAAGGGGAATTCCCGCTTACCACTGGACTAAAGGGGAATTCCAGCTAGCTAATACCATCAAGGTAAAGGGAAATTCCAGCGAGCTTACCACTAGTCTTAAGAGGAATTCCCGCTTACCACTAGACTTAAGGGGAATTCCCGCTTACCACTGGACTAAAGGGGAATTCCAGCGAGCTTACCACTGGACTAAAGGGGAATTCCAGCGAGATTAACACTAAAAGGAAATTCCAGGTGGCTTAACACTGGACTAAAGTGAAATTCCAGCGAGCTGACCACTAGAGTGAAATTCCAGCGAGCTGACCACTAAAGTGAAATTCCAGCGAGCTGACCACTAAAGGGAAATTCTACTAGTCTATAATCTAGTAATTGGGTGAACTTGGTTAATCCACACATACATTATGAATGGTCAATTTCCTAATGATAATAAAGTGAATTTGTTTATATTTCTCCTTGCATTGTGGATGTAAAAATGTTAATGGGAGTTGTGGTTTTGGATGAAGCTGGGATGGCTGTGCAAGGATTGGCCTTAGGCCAACTACTGAATCACCTTTTGTGGTATGGTGCTGCGACTCCGGCAACAATTTATTTCGCCCAATGGCTTTGCCGGTGCTCGTAGCTGCCCCAGAATTTCAAAATGGATAGCTGAGATAAATTGGAATAGATTTAAACTTCATTGATTTTAACATTAGTTTGATTGTGGGGAGATTGTATTTCTCTATTTCCAGCTTTTGTGGCAAGTCTGCTCTATTAGAAAACCACTAGCCTGCCGTGCCAGTTAATGCTGTGATTTCAGGCATTTGTGAATTCTACAAATATGCTTAGAGTACTGCATGCAGTATTTCTGGTTGTGGTCTATCTGACTGCATAATTGACAGGTTTATGTAAAAGGCATTATCACCTGCACATTTAAAGCGATCAATAGATCAGACTTTGACTTAAATGGTTGGTCGGAAACTTCTGTATCTACACAATATATTGTATAACCTCGTATAAACTCCTGACTCACTGCCATTACGGTCCCAAGATTTTGTAATATACTTGATAAATTTTCAGTAATGCTTGTGTGTGTTTTGTACTTGATACTTTGCTGCATTTTACCAGTGGTCTTAGGTAGATAGAATGTTGTCTGCCAGACAATAGGTGAGATACAGTGTATTGATCGTTACTTGGTCAAACCGACAGTTTTAAATATCACCTCGCAGACTCCCCAATTGGTACTTGACAAATCTCGAGGGCCGAGGGAACATCCATTTAACTGTTATTCCATTTCTCATCTGGTAAAAAACCACCATTGTACAATACAATTGTATTGTCCTTTCATTTCATTGTGTATTAAATTGTCTTGGGAGTCAAGTTTTTTATCAAGGTATTAAATTTGTTTCAATTGATATAGTGATTTACAATGTAGCTGCATAGGAAGAGCTAACGACGCTTAGATCAGACCCTATAATGTTTCGAACCACATGAGCAGCATATATGGAAGTACATCAAGAAAATATTGTCTGGCCTAGCTTAACACCAATATTATACAACTATTTCATTTTTAAAGACTCTGGTATGTCTCGGTTAGGGGACAGAACCCAAAGCCTTCCTCACAGCGGCGAACACTCAACTAAAGGCCAAAAGTGAGGCATTGTCAAGGGAGACATTAGGAAGAAGTTGTTAAGAAAGAGAAAAGATAATATCCCAAATTTAGTCGCCTCTTACGATCGTGCAATGGGGGCAGCAGGTACAATTCAGAGGTGTTTTGACCTATCAGCGTATAGGGAAAGTTTCAGTCATATAACATCACATCTTTTATATCAGTATTTTTATTGGGGTGGTCAGGTGGCACAGTGGTAACACACTTGCCTTTCACCTACCTGGCCGGGGTTTGATTCCCCGATCGGAAGTGAAAAGGTATGGGGTCACCTACCCGACCATGTGAGTTTTCCCCGGGTACTCCAGTTTCCTCCCACAGTAAAACCCCTCGCTCCCTTCCATCCGGGCCAAAAAACGTGATTTATACATTTAGTTGATATAACTTGTTTCGCATTTGTTGTAAAACAAATAACGTTTACATTTTAATATTTTTAAAAAATGAACATAAGTCAGTATAGAAAGACAACCATTAAAAGCCTATATTAAATACCATTGATATGTGCAAGGAAAGTGTGCAAGGCAGGCTCTTCTCAGCCATGCTTCAAGGTATGTTGGTGAAAGTTAGTTATAATGTAACTTCAGTATGAGTAGCTAGATCAAGATAATCTTACTTTCAGAGATTTGGGTCAAGGTCAAGGTCACTGTTTCCAATTTTTGCGGTGTCCTGTAAGGGACATGTATTGTTTTAGCAATACCTAGCATGCTTGTATAAGTAAAAATGATGATGTTTTCTGAATTCTTTGAATTCTCAGTTTTAAGCATTAATAACAATATTATGAACTGCTTTAAAATTCCACGAATTAATCCCTGTCTTAGTTAACATGGATTACATTCATCTGCTGACATTGTTTGTTTTTTGGTTAAACGCCCTGTGAATAGCCAGGTTCATTTTGAGTTGGGGTCTCCTTGTAGTAGTTAGTGACTTCCTCAATAATCAACATAAGGGAGCCTTATCATGTACCATCCAGAGCAATTAGGGTAAAACGTTGTGCCCAAGGAAACAACCGTGACAGCACAGACAAGTCTGTTTCTCAACTTCTCGAGAAACACAAACCACCTTGGTAGTGAGCCTCGAACCACACATCTCAGATCTTCACCTGAGGTTATGAGGCCAGTGTTCTGACTGAGCTAGGGAGGCCTGTTGCTGATATTGGAGATATAAGCCTCCGATTCCATGGCTAAATCTTGGTCATGTTGGATCAATAGTGATATCCAATACCCTGTCAAAGTGTAGATCTATACAACTGTATCAACCTGTTTAAAACTTACAGCTGATCTCGTGGAAATGTGATGTTTATATGGCATCTGGTGCCAGGCTCCCCCAGACATCGGCTTGTTTTAGCGGGGTTTTTATTTACTTTATGTTAGTTTTCGGGAGAGAAAAAAGAGAAATTGCAAGCAAACTCTAAATGATTCTCCAGCAGGTATTGATCCTATTGAGCAATACCATAATTCTGTTCCTGTAGGATTTTACAACACGAAACCTCCCATGAGCTTAATGTCGACCAGTGTCAAACCATATTAGTGGAGATTTGCTGGAATCTCGTATTTAGGAGTTGTTATGTCAATTATTCATTGAGCTCTTTGGTGTCAATAAATCGAGATTTTCTCCTGATTTATGGTTATTGAGTATCGTTAGATGGTTTAATTGCCCTAATCATGTGCTAATAATCTCCCTGTTGAGTCTTGTCACATGTTGTAAATATGCTGATCACACTGTCGATAATGGCATTTAGATAATAGGATTCCAAGTAGTTGTTAAATTAACAATAAGAATTAGTTATACAGATCTAATAATGTACAAAAAATAATTACTTATCTGGAAATAAAGTTTTAATTTCATTAACTTTTATTTTAATATTTTGTCTTATATATATTATGTATAGTGCAAAGAATTCTTATTCATGATTTCTGTTTTTGAATTCTATTGGAATGAGCAGTTGGGTTTAGTAACGATGAGGTTTGCACAATTCAGAGTTATTTCTGGTATGACGATGGAATACATTACCGATCAGACTTTCTGTGTAGTTGTCTGAGGAAATGATGAGCTCCTGCATTACCAGTTCCTCTAAATTACGATTCCAAGACATTACACAAGGCCTGGACATGTCTACATATCACATATACATAGCTGGCAGATGTCGTCACGTACCGAGGGAATTGGGGGCAGACAATCTGCATATTCATTAGAGAAATCTGCATATTCATGAAGCATGTGAAAATGGTAGGATATTTTTTTGAAATGTCACATAATGCGATTACTTGTAGACTGCATTGTGATTAACATGATTTGTCTCGTTTGTGGACCGTTCCAATTTGTCGTCTGTTAATTAGCTCACATGTTGTGGCAACAATAACAAATCACCAAACTGATATTACAATTTGGTCCCAATCTGTTTATCACATGGAAGAATGCTTCCATATTTAGACGAGTTGTGAGACAAAACTGTACACAAATTAAACACGAATTAACTCAAGTTGTGAGGGGCCCTGATTAATCTCAGTCGGTTAGTCTTCAGCATTGGTCACGGTTAGTCTTCAGCATTGGTCACGGTTAGTCTTCAGTATTGGTCACGGTTAGTCTTCAGTATTGGTCACGGTTAGTCTTCAGCATTGGTCACGGTTAGTCTTCAGCATTGGTCACGGTTAGTCTTCAGCATTGGTCACGGTTAGTCTTCAGCATTGGTCACTTAACCTCAGACATGGTTTGACATTCCCTACCTGTGACAGCTTGTGTTTCTCCAGAAGCTGAGAAACGGTCTAGTCTGTGCTGTTGTAGTTGTGTCCATGGCCTAGACACTTTACCCTAACTGCTTAGGATGACATGTGATGTGCCTCCCTTCATGTTGTTCAGTGAGGTAGTCACCAACTACTACAATGAGACCCTACCTCAAAATATCCCTTGCTAACAAACAAATTGGAATTGTAAATAGAGATATTGTTCTAAAACCACATTAAGTAAAAAAAATAATGTTAACTAAACATGATGTAGCTAAATCTATTAACATATTAATAAAGTTAAAATCACATGAATTCATTGAACCTAATTATCACTAGATTACCTAATTTAGACATCTAATTAACTTCTGGTATATTTAATCTGATGTGTATTCCTGTGGAATATTTTCTGATGTTTTACTTACTTAGTTTTCACCATGATAACTGTCATCCGATGTTTAGAGATAGCTCTTCATCTGGGGGAAAAATATTTAAATACTTAATGATTGATGTAATCATTGAAATAAATTACCAACAAACTTTCAAGCTTTCATGCTTTAAGTACTTCATCATTGATTATACGGCCCTCTGACCCTAGGTAACTTCCATCTTACACAAAAAGACGTTAACATTATTTTGATAAATAAATAAATGAATAAATGTTTAAATGAATGATAAATTACCTTTCTTTAATGTCATTTACAAAGTCATCAATTAAGCTAAGTTCTGTAGAGCTTTTATTACGATATCGTTAAGGGAACAAATGTTTTAGGTGTTGGAGAAAACCCACGGGGAAGACCGGAGAAAACCCATGGGGAAGAACAATGTCCTATCAGTTTATACAGATATTATCAGGTTTTTAGCTGGTGAAGAGTTTCAAGAGGAGTTATAAGTGACAGTATATATCTTATTGAAGTTTAGTCAATTTTAAATAAATTCTAATTTGAGAAATAAAATCAATGAAAACAAGAAAGACGACAAAATTGACTAATGTGATGAAGATAAAAAATGATATCAATAATTCATAACATCATTCCTCGCTGATACTCGGCGGAATCAGGAGCAGCGGTGTCAAGATGTGATGTAAATTCAGTGATGACTCAGATTAGACCCTGGAGTCTGGTCGATCACGCCTGGATAACTCCAGTCACTACTCACTGCGGTGTCTCTTGTCAGGGAATTTACAGGCATCAAAATTATATTATACTGTAACGTAAGGTTTTAGATGACACTCACTTAACAAAAAGTGCTTACTTAATATCAAAAATCCATTAAGGGTGTATGTTACATCATTGATATTCACCTCCTTCCCTGAAGAGTTACGTTGGAAGATTCCTGTAAAATATTTCATAACATTTTGAACAAATTTGCATTTTGTCGATTAATTGATGCAATGTACATTGGACAGTAAAACAAAAAGAAAATGATATTAAAGTCTTGTTGAACAAGAGAAAGGAATATGAAGGATGTGAAAACAAGAAAAATGAAGTAAAATCTTAAAAGCTATTAACTTCACATCCATGGTTAAATTAATTATTAATCTTGGATGAAATGAGTGTAACCTTTGACCTAAAGGTTGTGATGTCAGATGTGGAGTCATTGTGACCATTATTATGAATGTATGTTCTACTGTGAGTGGGAGTGAGGAATATCAATGGTATACATAGTTTGGTAGAATTAGTAATGTAAAATGAATCCACTATTGATAATTAGTGAATAGTTGTCAATTTGATAATTATCTTCAAGATTCCAAGTCAGGACTTTTGTGGGTCTGTAACAACTTTCTATTAAATAGAGTGTGTGGCTGTTCTGTATGGGGGCTCGAGGTTCATAATAATTTTGATCCACAATTAAGTCTTAACTTTGTCCAAATTCTACCTGTCATCCATCCTCAATACTCCACCAGTGGTTTCGATCACAATACTCTGCACCCCTGGAATATGTCGTGGCATTGGAGCGTTGTGTGATCATAACCCCTGGCATATGGAGGATGCCTGTAAGATATTGAAAATATCCAGTGAAAGGATGTACAATTGATAGTCTGAAATGGATGCATCTGCTTCATAATTGACATGTTCCAAAAACAAAAGTGACTAAATAGATGAATGATAACGAGTCGTAAATGGACTTGTCCTCGCTGTAGGTGGTGTAAAGACCGCACCACATATTAGTACATATAGTATATTGAGGAAGAATGAAACCTCTCTAATCTCGCGTCCAAATATTCTGAAAATCTACTCTTAAATCCAAAATAATGATGTGACGTGATGATTGATCATATGCTGACATAACAGATAGCTGTTCAGTTTGTGGTAGATAGCGTGATAGAAACTAGATTTTAGATTTCAGCATCAGTGTTGTTGTTCAACTAAGAGGTAGATAGCTTGATAGAAACTAGATTTTAGATTTCAGCATGATTTGTGTGATCCTTTCCATATCCTCAAATGAGTTGTTCTATAAACAAAAGGAATATACCATTGAAATTTTGATGGAAATTAATTGGAATTTTGAAAACAGAGTCCTAGATATGTTATATTCCAGTTTGCTAAACATTAAAGTTTTCATGTATATTTCATTTGCAAATTCCAAAAAAATGTCACAAATTATGAATGATGAAGATTTTGATTATAGTTAAGAATGTATATGTTGTATTTTCCAGAATATATCTGTGGCTATGATGTGATCTCGGTGAGACATGAAGTACCATTTGTGGTGGATATCAAGAACAGAGCTACAGGAGAGGCAGTGATCAACCTCGTGGAGGGCGCACATTTAAACTTCGAAAAGAGAGCTCGATACAAGTTTAGTGTCATCGCCTTTGACTGTGGAACACCAAGGAGGGAGTCAAACAAGTGAGATTTCAAATAAATAGATAAATAGTAAATGAAACAAATAAATGAATAGTTAATAAATTATTAAATTAAATAGATAAATCAATAGTAAATAAATAATTGAATTAAATAAATAAATGAATAATTAGATTAAATAAATAAATAAAATGGAAGAGAATTTTTGTTACTTTTCTGATTTTCATCTCAAAGGACAACATGTTATGAAGACCATGATGTTTCATTTGTTGTGTGACAATGCTACTGCTGCCATCAATACATTTGTTTGTCCTCATTGCTCAAAACTGCATGTCTGTTTTCAAGAGATTTTCAACTTGCTGTATATTGAAATATCAGCGGATTCCTCATGATCAACAGACCCCTTCCAGATTTTATGTACTAGAGAAAGATTGGGATGCTGGGATACTTCACAAGTTTTCTATTTACCAGAATGTTTCTCAGAAAGTACAAATGCTGTTTAAAACAAAAATTGGATAGAGTTATGTAGTATGGACACTGTAATCCATCAATGTAAACCATCATCTTTTATCTATAACAGGGCTATTTTCTTCATCCGTGTGAAGGATGTGGACGAATTTCCACCCAAGTTCATCCAGGACAACTACTTCGTGGAGATGGATGAGGGTCGCTTCTACGACTCTCTGGTGCATGTCCGAGCCACGGATAGTGATCGCTCACCCGAGTACCGTGGCATCTGTGGTTACGAGATCCTCACCAATAATGTCCCTTTTACTATTGACAGACGAGGTATGAATACAAGAGTGTACATGTCAGAATATTACAATGTCATTAAGTTTTAGACACCTTTACCTCACCTGTCAGAATATTACAATGTCATTAAGTTTTAGACATCTTTACCTCACCTGCCTGAAAGGCAAGTGCATGAGCTTATGCTGTGATGCAGCATACGTTGTCGTTGGTCTTATCAGCAGTGAGGGAAAAAGATTTCAGTTTTATTTATCTGAGAATTTATTTGGCTCACAGTTAGCATTATAAGTTACCAATGGGGCATTAGGGTAGAATGAATAATTATGGTTAGAGATTTTGCATAGTGGCAGCATGAATGGTTAGCGATTTAGCATAAGGGTAGCATAGATGGTTAGCAATTTAGCATAAGGGTAGCATAGATGGTTAGCAATTAAGTATATGAGTAGCATGAATGGTTAGTGATTGGGCACAGGTAGCATAAATGGTTAGCAATTTGGCATGGGGTAGCATAAATGGTTAGTGTTTGGGCACAGGTAGCATAAATTGATAGCTATTTAGCACAGGTAGCATAAGTAGCTATCTTAGTTGATGGTTATGTTATAATGACTGGCTTTATTGCCAGCAGATGCCGTGAGGTCTTAGATTAATGAAATGTTATATGTTAAACTTGGCCAGGTAACCTGAGAAACACAGAAGTGATACACTATAAGCAGCACCACAACTTCATCCTCGAGCTGGTCGCAGTGGATTGTGGAGGAAAGCGCTCCAAGAAGGCCGTCATCAACATTAAGATGAGGGAAGTGTGCAAAAGTGGATGGCAGGGTAAGTATCAACAGACACTATGATAATGCTGAAATTAGATGTTTGAAAATCTTCAAAATCGTTTGTAAATATCGTTTGTAAATATTTTATCTTTTGTTCATTATACTAAAGATCACCTGTTCATAATGGACATGCCTTTACTTTGTCTACAGATATTCCAGATCATATCAACTATGATGCCGGTAGTGGACAGGTCAAACTGGTTCCCGGGGCGACCCTCAAGTGGTGTGACAACACCTGTATGCCACAGAAGGTCAAGGTCAAGATGCACCTAGCAACCAAACATATTGGCAAGGGGTGTGACCGTGACACCTACTCCATTGTCTCGCAGAGAAAACTTTGTGGTAAGTCGTGGTCTCCCTGGCAGTCGTAACCAACACAACATTTTCATGATAGTCTGGACACTTTGAAAATTCACCTTTGTATTTTGTATGTGTTGTGTAAGAAGTAAGAGCGATCATCAGAAAATAGGATTTTAAAATACTTTTTGAGGTTATAACAATTAAAGTGGGGAGATCCCCAAAGAACAAACGTCCATTCAGTGTAGATTAGGAAAAAGTTCGTCTTCTAGGTTGCAGGGGGATACCACATGGTATGCAGGTTATGTTGATTTGTGAGTTATCTCCCCTTAGCTTCAAATCGTATATTTCGTATTAATAGTTTTCTGTACATGGAGCTCTTTGGAAAAGGAGATACATTACACAGTAGCATAACATATGCCCTTAATAGTTATGAATCTTT
This sequence comes from Pecten maximus, assembly GCF_902652985.1. NCBI lineage: Eukaryota > Metazoa > Mollusca > Bivalvia > Pectinida > Pectinidae > Pecten > Pecten maximus. The sequence continues at coordinate 3,013,339 of NC_047030.1, forward strand.
TCTGAAGAATATGGTAAATAACAAGATTCACTGACAATGTAGTGTCTTATGATTTATTTATGGGAAGAGGTTATTATTAAAGATATATATCTTTCTATTAAGTTATTATTGATCAATAACAGAAAATAACTTGTAATTTCATTCGATTTCCTCGTCTATTCCACTAATTTCAATCGATTTCCTCGTCTATTCCACTAATTTGTATGACCTTGGTTCTGTGACCTCCTCAGGAGCCAATGATAACAGTGTTGACCTCCTGCCATCTCCAAGCCTGACGACCACCTACACTAGTACACTCCACGTCGATGATGGCCACGAGAGCGACCAGATCTTCTACTTTGATGGACAGACAAATGCAGTGGAGGTACCCACATCTCACTTCAACCATTCGCTGCATCAACACTTTACCATATCTACATGGATGAAACACGAGTTTGAGGATTGGACTGTCAGTCCTGATGGACGTCCAGAGAAAGAACACATCGTGTGCATGTCCGATGGTGAAGGTAACATTTGAAATGAGGTCATAGGTCATATAGCCATGCATAGTAAAATCTGTACTAGAGTATCTGATTCATACACAATTTGTGTTATATATGAACTGTGTGCAATAATTGAAGGGAGAGCTTGAGATGATTATAAATTGTGAGGAAAATGTGAAAGCGATACTCTGAAAAAGGTTATAAGTAGCAAGATGACAAAAGCATTAATAGGAACATAAAAAAATCTTTGTTGTAAGAAATCTATTTTAGTAGGTACCAGTATTGTTAAACATAAACGACCGGTTGAAGTGGAATGCGAAAGTTGTCCTTCTGCTGAATTTTCAGATGTAATTTCTACCAGTCAGGTAATCTGTACCTACTGTCTTTTGTTTTAGGTATGAACCAGTATTTCCTACCAGTCAGATAATCTGTACCAAGTACTGTCTTTTGTTTTAGGTATGAACCGCCACCACTATTCTTGGTTTGTCCATGGTGAGAAACTTGTGTTTCTTCTGCGTCGTGAGGCAGAGGATGAGGAGGATATGGAAGTCTTTAAGCCAGCCGAGTGGCGCTGGCGTTTACCTCAAATCAATGACGGAGATTGGCATTACTATGCCATCAGTGTTGATTTTCCACACGTATGTACCCTCATAAGTCCTGATCATGTTTGTTTTTGTTATATCGCATTACAAAAAGGATGGAAGGAGTTTAAATCATATCATTGCACTTCGTTCATCTGTCTTCTCACTTTGACAGTGAAGACATTTCAAAGTTAACTATTGATTCATTGATCAGCTGGTAATTTGTAGACAGGTTGTTTTTGGATGAAACATCAGTGCAGTTGTGTCAAATTCTCCTTGATTTTTTTTTTTCAAAATTTTGTCTCTTTCAAGATCTATTTCTGATTAAGGGCATAATTTGCTTACAAATTTGAGAGAAGATTTTTATTTACTGGAACAAGCTTTCTGTTTAAAAACTGTTCAATAGCTGTACGGTTTCTTGTTGCAAACAGGTACGACTCTACATTGATGGCAAGTTACTAATCCCAGACCAGGCCAACATGGAGGTCGTAGATGACTGGCCCCTCCACAACACAGTCAAAGTTCATTCCACCAAACTGGTTGTTGGTGCATGCTGGCAGGGTAGGTCATAATGATTTCTCCCCAGTATGTGATATCATTACAATGATTTCTCCCCAGTATGTGATATTATTACAATGATTTCTCCCCAGTTTGTGATATCATTACAATGTTTGTGATATCATTACAATGATTCCTCCCCAGTAGGTGATATCATTACAATGATTTCTCCCCAGTAGGTGATATTATTACAATGATTTCTCCCCAGTTTGTGATATCATTACAATGTTTGTGATATCATTACAATGATTTCTCCCCAGTAGGTGATATTATTACAATGATTCCTCCCCAGTATGTGATATCATTACAATGATTTCTCCCCAGTAGGTGATATTATTACAATGATTCCTCCCCAGTAGGTGATATCATTACAATGATTTCTCCCCAGTTTGTGATATCATTACAATGATTTCTCCCCAGTAGGTGATATTATTACAATGATTCCTCCCCAGTTTGTGATATCATTACAATGATTCCTCCCCAGTAGGTGATATTATTACAATGAATTCTCCCCAGTATGTGATATAATTACAATGATTTCTCCCCAGTATGTGATATCATTACAATGATTTCTCCCCAGTAGGTGATATCATTACAATGTTTGTGTTATCATTACAATGATTTCTCCCCAGTATATGATATTATTACAATGATTCCTCCCCAGTTTGTGATATCATTACAATGATTCCTCCCCAGTATGTGATATCATTACAATGATTTCTCCCCAGTATGTGATATCATGACAATGATTTCTACCCAGTATATGATATTATTACAATGATTTCTACCCAGTATGTGATATTATTACAATGATTTCTCCCAGTAAGAGATATCATTACAATGATTTCTCCCCAGTATGTGATATCATTACAATGTTTGTGATATCATTACAATGATTTCTCCCCAGTATGTGATATTATTACAATGAATTCTCCCCAGTAGGTGATATCATTACAATGATTTCTCCCCAGTTTGTGACATCATTACAATGATTTCTCCCCAGTAGGTGATATTATTACAATGATTTCTCCCCAGTTTGTGATATCATTACAATGCTTTCTCCCCAGTATGTGATATTATAACAATGCTTTCTCCCCAGTTTGTGATATCATTACAATGATTTCTCCCCAGTTTGTGATATCATTACAATGATTTCTCCCCAGTATGTGATATAATTACAATGATTTCTCCCCAGTTTGTGATATCATTACAATGGTTTCTCCCAAGTATGTGATATCATTACAATGATTTCTCCCCAGTATGTGATATAATTACAATGATTTTTCCCCAGTTTGTGATATCATTACAATGATTTCTCCCCAGTATTTGATATAATTACAATGATTTCTCCCCAGTATGTGATATCATTACAATGATTTCTCCCCAGGATCTGATATCATTACAATGAATTCTCCCCAGTATGTGATATTATTACAATGATTTCTCCCCAGTAGGTGATATCATTACAATGATTCCTCCCCAGTAGGTGATATTATTACAATGATTCCTTTCCAGTTTGTGATATCATTACAATGATTCCCCCCCAGTAGGTGATATTATTACAATGAATTCTCCCCAGTAGGTGATATCATTACAATGATTTCTCCCCAGTTTGTGATATCAATACAATGATTTCTCCCCAGTATGTGATATTATTACAATGATTTATCCCCAGTTTGTGATATCATTACAATGATTTGTCCCCAGTATGTGATATCATTACAATGATTTCTCCCCAGAATCTGATATCATTTCAATGATTTCTCCCAAGTAAGAGATACCATTACAATGATTTCTCCTCAGTATGTGATATCATTTCAATGATTTCTCCCCCAGTATGTGATATCAAGACAATGATTTCTCTCCAGTATATGATATCATTACCATGAATTCTCCCCAGTATGTGATATCATTTCAATGATTTCTCCCCCAGTAAGAGATACCATTACAATGATTTCTCCCCAGTATCTGATACCATTACAATGATTTCTCCCCAGTATGTGATATCATTTTAATGATTTCTCCCCCAGTATGTGATATCATGACAATGATTTCTCCCCAGTATATGATATCATTACAATGAATTCTCCCCAGTATGTGATATCCTTACAATGATTTCTCCCCGGTATCTGATATCATTACAATGATTTCTCTCCGGTTTGTGATATCATTACAATGATTTCTCCCCAATTTGTGATATCATTACAATAATTTCTCCCCAGTTTGTGATATCATTACAATGATTTCTCCCCAGTTTGTGATATCATTACAATGATTTTTCTCCAGTTTGTGATATTATTACAATGATTTCTCCCTGGTATCTGATATAATTACAATAATTTCTCCCCAGTTTGTGATATAATTACAATGATTTCTCTCCAGTTTGTGATATGATTACAATGATGTCTCCCTATGAGTAACAGTAGATTTTTAGTGATGTGTATTATCATTAATCTTAGATTTTCCCCTTTGAAAAAAATAAAATGAAATAATAATGTATAAACAACTGTTAATACTCTTTTAGGTGGCAAAAATAAGTTTGAGCACTACTTGCGAGGATTCCTAGCAGGTCTATCGATTCTTAAGGGACAAACCGAGAGTGACCGAGTCATCCACTGTCTTAACAGCTGTAAAGAAAATCTGGACTTCAAGGGAACAAAAGCTCTGCTGACTGGCTCAGTACGTTGATCTTTAGTTACTGTCTCAACTTCAAATTATGGAGTAGTTAAAAGATTTATTGTTCATGCGACGAGATCCATACAGATTTAATGTAAAATCCTATTTATGTATAACTTTACTTTTAACGAATTAATATTTATATGTCACAGATGTACGTAAAATTCTACTTACACATAACTTTACTTTTAATGTGTTGACAATTTTGTGTCACAGATGAATTTAAAATGGGATGAGTAAGATTTATGCTGAAAACCACGTAGAATAAAATTTTCAATTTCTACTGCTATTTACAGTCTGTGAGCTACAACAGTGAGATGACAGAGTTCACCATTGAGGGCAAAAATGTGACCAAGGTCCAGAATCTGGTCCGAGATATTGTCTACCTCAACGCCCGGCAGTTCCCCACCCCAGGGCGCCGCAACATTGACATTTCAACCAATGTCCAGTATGTACATATAACATTATTAACTTTCTGGAGACTTTATCCTCAGTTAATTTTACTGCTCATATGAAATAAATGAACTGATTGCTCGTCTTTTCTGTCAGTTTCTAAAAAAAAAATTGACTAGGTACATTTCTCGCTCAGTAGATATCAGTGTTGTTTTTTTTGCATTTGCATTGACGTTCTTTTCGGAATCACGTTTCTGTTACGGAATTGTAATTAAATAAACTTTTTGGCAGATTTTGAACTATTTTGTTGCACTTAATATTTTATTTCTGAATCATTTCTTTCGGAGGCAGGAACAAGGCTAAATTTTTCAAACATTTTCAAGTTTTATGCATAATTTTAACTGTAATGTAGTGATTACACGTTTGGCTGGGAATGAGTGTTAATGAAGTTGTCTACCTTGTATAGAGTATAATTTACCAGTTTCTTGTTTTCTTTGATTGGATATTGAAGTAACAAATTAATGTTATAATTATTTATACACAGCTGTAATGGTAAGGAGGTGATCCTGCCTATAGCGGAGACCTATGTGATGGTGAATCCAGCCCCAATCCCTTCCATTTCTCTATCTGGACCCCACATTGTCCAGTCTACTGCCTCCCAACTGCTGTCAGGTCAGAGAGTCTTCAGTGGCATTCATATTGGGGTCGACTTCCTGCTGCATAATGGACTTTCTCCCGATGAGGATGAGGATGAAGATGAAGAAGAGGAAGACGGAACAATGCCATCAAAAATACAGAAATTACAAGACAAGTTATCCCGGACAAGAAACCAACGTAAGCCTTGTACTGTGCAGATCTGCTTGTTCCACCCTAATGAGCATTTAACCCAGATTAATTCTGTCGTACCTTTCTAGAATCTGTAGTAATAATCCTTTTGTTTCCATAGATGACCTCAAATATTTCATTTCAATTTAGACAAAATTTTGAGATTTAATTCGGGGAAAATTCTAAATGGTCATACATTTTAGATAACTAAATGAAAGTGAAATTTTAATACACAGACCAGTTCTTGAAATGCTCTCTGGAGTAATTGATAATGCTGAAGAAATGTATTTATGATAACATTCTAAGGAAGAAGAACTTAATTTTTTAAATATCTTTGTACTTACCATTTTAGAAGAGACAATTGAAAAGGACATTCCACGACAAGACATCCTACTGGACACATGTACTATCAGAGCTGATCCCCCACTGGACTTCCGCGTGGAACACCTCAATCTTCCTGAAAGCACGATCTCTCGTTTCAATATGCACCTAGAGGGAAGTGAGACCAACAGTGGCCTCGTTATTACAAGTGAGGAACATGTTATATACATTGGTACACCTGTTTATACTGATTGTCAAGATATGATAGAATATAGAAATAAAACTCAAGGTATGATAGAATATAGAAATAAGACTCAAGGTATGATAGAATATAGAAATAAAACTCAAGGTATGATAGAATATAGAAATAAGACTCAAGGTATGATAGAATATAGAAATAAGACTCGATAGCGTCAGTGTATGCAATGAAAACAATTTAGAATTTTCAACTACCGCCTGGGTACTCACTTTTGCAATGAATATGTTTTGGAAATTTTAAAATTAAGAATTTTGAGCTTAAGTTTGATGTATTTCTTTCTGTGAGTGTCTTGTTCAGATGTCTTTTGGCCCTAAATCAGTTTTGCTGTGGAATGGCAATAAAATATGAAAACCTACTTAAAAAAAAAAAATAAAAAATTTGGAATTACTTGATTATGGTACTCGCATGTAGGTTAACATAGGAATCATTTTGTCAGTTGTGCTTTGTGTTTGTAATTAAAAGTTAGAGCATTTAAGATTTCGTATAAATGTATGACAGAAAATCGTATAAACTCAAGTCCGATGTGATAATTTTGCGGGTTTTCCTCATATGATAAAGAACTTTAACACCTGCCAGTTTCCAGTCCACTCACCTTAAATAAGTTTTATTTTGAATAAGTAGCTATAACTTATATGTTAATCCTCAGATGCCGATTCTAAGGAAAACTACGAGAGAGTGATGCAGGAGCTTTACTATTTCCATAACAAGGGTAACTCCCTCAACAGCCGAAAATTCATTCTCAGCTGTTCTTCACAAAGTGGACGCTTCATTAGCAACCAACTGGAGGTCAAGGTGAGTTCACAGAACAAGGTCAAGGTCGGCACTCTCATCAACAGGATCTATTTATAGATATTTCTGACATGTATTTGTATCCCATGTTTATAACTCTCATTCAGGTGTGGAAATATCATGCCCTTCATTCATTCAACACACATCAACATATTTTCAATTTTCTATTTTTTTGGAGAAGAAAATTATTTTCTTACCTGATAACAAAATATCTATGCATTGAGATAGGAAGGGTTTTGTATTTAAAATACTTGTTTCTACCAGATTGTGTCTCCACAACGAGCCGTTGAAGGTTTTTGCATTAAAAATGAATTATTTCCCTCAGATTGTGTCTGTCCACAACGAGCCAAGGAAGATCGTCCACGCCCATGCTCAAGAGAATCACATCCAGCAGTTTAAGCTGGAGAACAGCGTCAGTGGTAGTGTGCCAGTCGGAGTGGCAGCCCATGCTTCCCCAAGTGAGTAGTAACAGACTTATCCAAGTATAAATTCTATAAACCTTATGGAGTCGGGTTCTTAGCGATTGCTTGTAACAACAACAAAGTGATGTGAGCTTCCTTCATATTTATTATGGTGTGAAACTCAGGATCTCAAATCTCTGTAACTAAAATACACAAATATATCAAGTTAAACACAACCAAACGCTTCTGACCTGTAGGCAATACACATACAAGGCACTCGACGGATTCTTCACGGACTTACAACCTGACTAGAACATTTACTCGAATACACCAGAATTAATTTATTATCAGGTTTAGAAATTCTATTCTTGATAAATGAAGAGGGGTTATCAATATAAGTGATATATCGTAAATGACGAGACATACTGGACCTGTATCTAGCTTCGGTCTGGACCAAAATAACTGTTAAAACTATGTAGAAAACCTACAGTAACAATAACCGACTTGGGCATTATCTTATATTAAATATATAGGTCTATTGAATACAGAATATTAAATAAATAGGTCTATTGAATACAGAATATTAAATATATAGGTCTATTGAATACAGAATATTAAAAATATAGGTCTATTGAATACAGAATATTAAAAATATAGGTCTATTGAATACAGAATATTAAATATATAGGTCTATTGAATACAGAATATTAAATATATAGGTCTATTGAATACAGAATATTAAAAATATAGGTCTATTGAATACAGAATACAATATCTATAGAAATAGCTAGCATTACTCAATAGTACACATTAGTCCTCGCCCAGCATGTGGTGACGCGGACACGATGGGAAGTAGTCCTCAATAGTCCTCGCCCAGGATGTGGTGCCGCGGACACGATGGGAAGTAGTCCTCATTAGTCCTCGCCCAGCATGTGGTGCCGCGGACATGATGGGAAGTACTAGTCCTCATTAGTCCTCGCCCAGCATGTGGTGCCGCGGACACGATGGGAAGTAGTCCTCGCCCAGCATTTGGTGCCGTGGACACGGTGCGGAATAGTCCTCAATAGTCCTCACCCAGCATGTGGTGCCGTGGACACGATGGGAAGTAGTCCTCGCCCAGCATGTGGTGCCGCGGACACGATGGGAAGTAGTCCTCACCCAGCATGTGGTGCCGCGGACACGATGGGAAGTAGTCCTCAATAGTCCTTGCCCAGCATGTGGTGCCGCGGACACAGTGCGGAATAGTCCTCGCCCAGCATGTGGTGCCGCGGACACGATGGAAAATAGTCCTCATTAGTCCTCGCCCAGCATGTGGTGCCGCGGACACCATGGGAAAACCGAAATAACAGTACGTATAGGATGGCAGCAATAATAATCAACTACGTGAACAGCTCTACACCCAGCTGTGAAGTGAGTGTGGAGAGAGAGACCAGAGGGGGAGAAAGAACATGGGGAAAGAAAAATGTCCGAAGCATGACAAACGAGGCGAATGTGGTTGGTCAGTCTAGTCCGCAAAACAACATGATTGACAGATATACACGATTACGTCACACACATACACTCACAGGCGAACAAAAGTAAATGGTCACGTGACAACAGGTGTACAACGGTACAGAACAGGGTGTGGAATAACATTTAGTATATGCATAATGTATATTTAAAATACCAAACAGTGTGCTACAAACCTGATAAGTATTCTAGAGAAAACGATAAAATGCAGCTGACTATATGATCACCTCTTGTAGTCCTTCCAGGTATATATTTCACTTCAATAGCCGTTTTAAGCATGCTCATTATTATTTTGTCGGTGGTACACTATTTGACTATAACATTGTATCGTCTTTGTAACCTTCAGATGTTGGAATGGTGGCCATCATAGTCGTGTGTGTGGGATTCCTGCTGTTTATGATCATCCTGGGCGTGATTCGTATCCGGGCAGCACACCGACGTACCGTGGTACAGGTGGAAGATAAGATGATGGAGATGGAGTGGGATAACTCGGCCCTCAACATCACCGTCAACCCGATGGAACAGAAGGAGGTAAGGGAACAGGTAATGTCTATACATTTCTTCATTCTTCTTACACTTCAGGGCAAGAAAACCCCAATGGCCGAAGGTTGTTAGATTTGGTTTGTGGGCAAGTAGTCAAATCGTTGTCCACAGACCAAATCGGAGTCTGTGGGTAAGATAATGTTATGACTACTTACTCATTGGCAGGTCAGAGTTTACTTGTGATCCTTAACCATTTATTTTCAATATTTTATGTTGATAATCAATTCAGTTAAAATTCATTGACTACGTTTCAAATTCAGGCCCACCCTTTTTGTACATGAACTTGCCCGATAGACTATTGATGCTGAAATTGTATTTTGTGCTGTTAGGACAGGAGTGACCTTATAAGGTCTGGACAGGAGTGACCTTTACTGACCTTTCAGTGTCCTTCCTTACCTATCCTCTCAATAATATAGGGGAGGTAATTCAATTGTAACTCCCTTCTCCTATCTCTTGCTTTTCTCACCTAAAAATATAAATGCCTATTTAATAGAGAGATTTTAGACAGAGGCAGTGTTGACTGTTTGTAATGCTGTAAACCAGGAAGATTTTGGAATTACTATATCCATGACATGAAGAAAGCAGAAAAGTAAAGAGAAAAAAAAGAAGAAAAATATTTAGTGTTTTTCTCGAGTTCTGTTGTCTATTAACTTTGAAGTATATATACGTTTGTCCTAGAAGAGACCTTCTTAAGTTTCATCCTTCAAGACTTGAGAGATATACAACGTTTTCATTCCTCCAGACACTTATCAATAAGCTTTCCATTTTCTTTTAGGTATTTGAATATGAAGACGTTCCTATGAAATTGCGAGACGATTCGGATAGTGACGACGATATTGATAGTTATCACGATGATTGTGATAGCTCCGACGAGGAAGATGAGGAAGTGGTTGTAAAGAAGCTCAAAGATCTGGAGTGGGACGATTCAACGTTATCTTTCTGAGGCTGTGGCCTTCACTACGATCTGAAAGAAATCGGAAACATCCATGCAGTAGATGTTAACAATCATTGACATGTAATTTTTATCCGGACATAATCGAGACAACTTGTCACCATTTAAAGCATACATGTTTTTATGCATAATGTTAATTTATACGACAAACGTCGTGAAGCATAAATCATAAAATTTATGCATAATTCATCCAGTGACGTTTACTTGCACCTATCAAACAATTTTGGGACACGAAGTTACCCAGGTACCAAAACTTTCATTGTGAACACTACCATGATAAAAATATTTTACAAAGTGATTTTGTACACATTTTCTAAGTTGCAAAATGTTTTTTATGGAGAAATAGGTGTTAAAACAAGAGGAAATCGCTGTCCATACTTATTATATTGAACATGCTTTTTGGCATGATGTGTTACAGTCTCAGAAGAAAGGCATGACTGTGGATAGAAAAGGAAATGGCAGTTTACACTTTTGTTATGAATGAAAAATGTCGCTCTAGTTTAATTAGCTTTATGGCCAGTTTAAATGGGGTGTCGTGAGAAAGCACTAGGTACACCTTAGGTTATTAGTTACAACGAGGCGCGTAGTACAAGGATTTGTGTTATTCAGGGATGAGGAACGAAAACGATATTCTTTGTTTCAGTATTGCTATTGAATTTTTTATTTCACAATATCCAAAATATCTTATTCCGTTCAAAGTAATTTTGTTTTGACATTTTTATTTTTCAAAATTGATTTTGCTTCATTTGTTACCTATCGTTTTGGATGTGTAAGTTTGCAATAATTCCACACATCGCCTACGCTACCCGTTTAATTTTTCATCCTGAATAAAAAAAATATATTCACAAATTTTAATTAATTTACAACACAAACTTATACGCTTTATTTTTCTTTATTAAAATAAATAAATATATAAACTTATCCATTCCATGTAAATATGGGCTAAACCTAGAGATCATCGATGAATGGTTAGTAAATCTGGACTGGACGTCCGTGTTGTTTTGGAGTGAGATACCAAGGGGAGGGTAGTGCTATTCTTTATTAGAACTCCTTTTCCTTGTTTTAAAGTGCTATATTATCAAAGACTGGCACCGAGTTTAATTCTGTAGTATCTGCTAGTTTGATATTTTACTGCTTCTTCCAGAGAAAAGTTTGCTTTATAAGGATTAGTTGTGTTTTCTCCCGAGAAAACTCCCATTTTAAGACGTAAGCTTGACATCATTTGTAATGTAGCCCGTGTACAGATTGTGTTTTGTTTTTTGTCCTTTTACAATGTTTTATCGAATATACAACTTTTTAATTATTTATTCACATCCTACAAGCTCTTTTAAAACTGGTTGTGTTTTACTGAAACTAATATGAATCCTATCAGGATTAATGATGAAGTTGTGATAATTTTCTTTTTATTTATGGACAACCTACTAACACCTGTATAGACTAAAAAACTTCAAACCACCTAATTTTATTTCAAATTATAAAGGGGTGTATATATATTTTTTTTGTAAATATAGGAAAATTATGTAAAAAGTGAATAAAAACCCAGTACATTCCAGGAATTTTGAAAACTGTATGATGTAAAAAGGTAGACATATATATCCGTTATAACATTTACAACACTGTCTTAATTAAACTTGTATTAAATGTGTTATTATGTTGAACAATATGAATATATGTTTGAGGAGATGGAATGGAAAATGTTGGTTTGACATCCAAAAACAATAAGTTAGCTGATCGATGGGGATTGTCAGACTTCGTAAAGCACATATCGCCAATAGTTGTATATGAACAATAGTCATTGTTGTGTTAACATATTTTAAGGGCGACCTCGTGTCATTAACCCTCTTTTGTATACATTGTGTTACTGCTGTCAAGGTTACCTTGACTACCATCATAACTAATGATTATCATCGATATTTAACAGTAACACTGTATTCATTTTTTCTTGTGTTTGACAAAACTATTTTGTGATAAAACTGTTAACATTCTTTGTTGTGAGCTTGTGTTTATATTGTTGTATTACGCAGTAAGTACCTAAGTAGGTCGCTGTGACCTGAGCGAGATATCCTGTAAACAGATGACTGTTCCACTGGTGTCTCAACCCGTTTTACGTGAGGTTTTCTTTGTGATTCATCATCACTGTTAGAGATGTTTTTGTCTGTTATATTGTTATTTCATCATTTACGCCTGTAATGGTACGGCTTTGTGAGAGTTCACTAAATTTTTAGCAAATGATATTTTATACTTTTGTTGCTTCACAATATTTTTTTTATTCTTGTGTGCAACACATTTCTACTATAATGAAATCTGGACATTTCTTTTTAATATTTATCTTCTTTCGAAATGATTTAATACCAAGTTTTACATAATTTCCAAATTTATTAATGTAAAGTTTTATATAAAGGAATCAAAGCACTGAAGATAACCCTGCAGGTCAGTCAAGCTCCACGTTGGTATGATTTCTTGTGACCTTTATTTGACCTTTGTGATTTGTTGACCTTGACCTTTGTGATATCAACATTAGGGTACATATACATTGATTGGATGTTGTAACCATTGTATATACCATCCATCACTGTTGTAAGCATCAACATTTTATATATTGCAGGTTTTCCTTTTTTTTCCTTCTGCTCCTGAATGAAACATGCCACATTATAATGTATAACTGTAAGATCTTGTCTCCGTGAGCGAGAATTTTCATTTATCATAAACTTCTTACCATAGCATCTAATACTTACAAAGATAGCTCTATATACCTCATCATCTGTAGAAGCTCCTTCTCAATTTCTGTCTTATTTTGACCATGGAACGTATTCAGATACTGTGAAACAGTTAGTTTTTACTTCAACAAATCAGCAGCATTTGTTTCTGCCCTAGGTCTGGTATGATGTTCTGATTAAGACCAAAATTTAGAAATAATTTAATTAAAAATATTCTATTTTTTGATGGCTTAAGATGATGAGGCATATACTGATCAGAAAAAAATCGATTTCTTTTTATATAAGTAGTGTTTATCCACTCATTAGGAGACTTAATAAATTTCCCAGTTGATTTGGAACAAGACCTTGCAGTGTTGTCAATGTTTTGTCCAAACTTACTGGTTCAAATGGAGGAAGGTACCTTAGAATTAAGGGAAACAACTCCAATATGACATCCAAGATTTCTGCTATTTGTTGTCCCATGGGTTATGTACTAGCTTTAATTTTATTTACTGGTAACATGGTGAAGAGACCATCACAGGCAGAAAGGACATGATCAGGTCAAAGGTTATCTTCCTCCAGACAAAGTTGAGTTCAGTTATTATAGGTTAAGGCTAAAATCAGAAGTATTTCTCAGTGTCACACAAATATTGGCAAACATTTATTACAATATCAGATCTTACCAGCTTCTACATAAAATTTTGAAATAACTGTTTGTACTTGGGTCAATCAATTTTAATCGAAATTGTGTGGTTTACAATCGCTGCAATGATATGAAAATCAGCTAATTGCAGCATAAAAGACCAATTAAATCAATTAAAAAAAAAAAATCAAAATCAAAAAGTATGTTTTGAATAAAGACAAATTCCCCACCGAAACCTGATGGTACTTAAGACTCTAGCACTGTGACAGGGGAGACAACTTCAGTAGCTGACTTTCTCATTTGTTATTTTAGAACATCCATTATCAGCTGTTTCTTGTAAGTCTTCCTGTAATAAAAAAAAATTAAAAACTAGTACGAGTTTATGTTTTATTTTAACCCTGTGAGGTTTTCCCTCGACACAGCATCTGCTGCTTTTGAAACACCTAGTGATTGTTGTTTTAAGCCTCAAAACCGATGTTGGATTCTTCGACCACTCAACACTACATCAGTGGGGTGTTGGATTCTCTGACCATTCAACACTACATAAGTGGGGTGTTGTATTCACTGACCATTCAACACTACATCAGTGGTCAGTGGAGTGTTGGATTCTCTGACCACTCAACACTACATCAGTGGGGTGTTGTATTCACTGACCATTCAACACTACATCAGTGGGGTGTTGGATTCACTGACCATTCAACACTACATCAGTGGTCAGTGGGGTGTTGGATTCTCTGACCACTTAACACTACATCAGTGGGGTGTTGTATTCTCTGACCATTCAACACTACATCAATATGGTGTTGGGTTCTCTGACCACTCAACACTACATCAGTGGGGTGTTGGATTCTCTGACCATTCAACACTACATCAGTGGGGTGTTGGATTATCTGACCACTCAACACTACATCAGTGGTCAGTGGGGTGTTGGGTTCTCTGACCACTCAACACTACATCAGTGGGGTGTTGGGTTCTCTGACCACTCAACACTACATCAGTGGGGTGTTGGATTCTCTGACCACTCAACACTACATCAGTGGGGTGTTGGATTATCTGACCACTCAACACTACATCAGTGGTCAGTGGGGTGTTGGATTCTCTGACCACTCAACCCTACATCAGTGGGGTGTTGGGTTCTCTGACCACTTAACACTACATCAGTGGGGTGTTGTATTCTCTGACCACTCAACACTACATCAGTGGTCAGTGGGGTGTTGGATTCTCTGACCACTTAACACTACATCAGTGGGGTGTTGTATTCACTGATCATTCAACACTACATCAGTGGGATGTTGTATTCACTGACCACTCAACACTACATCAGTGGGGTGTTGGATTCTCTGACCACTCAACACTACATAAGTGGGGTGTTGTATTCACTGACCATTCAACACTACATCAATATGGTGTTGGGTTCTCTGACCACTCAACACTACATCAGTGGGGTGTTGGATTCTCTGACCATTCAACACTACATCAGTGGTCAGTGGGGTGTTGGATTCTCTGACAACTCAACACTACATCACTGGGGTGTTGTATTCACTGACAACTCAACACTACATCAGTGGGGTGTTAGATTCTCTGACCACTCAACACTACATCAGTGAGGTGTTGGATTCTCCGACCACTCAACATTACATCAGTGGGATGTTGGATTCTCTGACCACTCAACACTACATCAGTGGTCAGTGGGGTGTTGGATTCTCTGACCACTCAACACTACATCAGTGGTCAGTGGGGTGTTGGATTCTCTGACCACTCAACACTACATCAGTGGTCAGTGGAGTGTTGGATTCTCTGACCACTCAACACTACATCAGTGGGGTGTTGGATTCTCTGACCACTCAACACTACATCAGTGGTCAGTGGGATGTTGGGTTCTCTGACAACTCAACATTACATCAATAGGGTGTTGTATTCACTGACAACTCAACACTACATTAGTGGGGTGTTGGATTATCTGACCACTCAACACTACATCAGTGGGGTGTTGGATTCTCTGACCACTCAACACTACATCAGTGGTCAGTGGGGTGTTGTATTCTCTGACCACTCAACACTACATCAGTGGGGTGTTGGATTCTCTGACCATTCAACACTACATCAGTGGGGTGTTGGATTCTCTGACCACTCAACACTACATCAGTGGTCAGTGGGGTGTTGGATTCTCTGACCACTCAACACTACATAAGTGGGGTGTTGTATTCACTGACAACTCAACACTACATTAGTGGGGTGTTGGATTATCTGACCACTCAACACTACATCAGTGGGGTGTTGGATTCTCTGACCACTCAACACTACATCAGTGGTCAGTGGGGTGTTGTATTCTCTGAACACTCAACACTACATCAGTGGGGTGTTGGATTCACTGACAACTCAACCCTACATCAGTGGAGTGTTGGATTCTCTGACCATTCAACACTACATCAGTGGGGTGTTGGATTCTCTGACCACTCAACACTACATCAGTGGTCAGTGGGATGTTGGGTTCTCTGACCACTCAACACTACATCAGTGGGATGTTGGGTTCTCTGACCACTCAACACTACATAAGTGGGGTGTTGTATTCACTGACAACTCAACACTACATTAGTGGGGTGTTGGATTATCTGACCACTCAACACTACATCAGTGGGGTGTTGGATTATCTGTACATAATGAAGCATGCTGCATAGAGGATAAGTACGTATGTATATTTCTGTAAACTTTATTTATTTTACAACAATTACGAATTAAGTTATATCAACTTATATTAATCAAGCTTGTTGGCCCGGTTGGAAGCGCCTGAGGGGTCAACTTTGAGGAAAACTGAAGTTACTGCATAACCCAAGTGATCAGGCATATGACACCTAACTTTTCTAACAGGACGTAACGGTCCAGTTACAGACGTGATGTGACCATTTTGTTTCTTGATTTGAAGACAATGTCAAGTCAATACTGACAAACACTAGAACCAAATGAAAACGTGTAGAGACAATATCTGTTGTAGTCTTGGCATTGTCACACTAATGAGACTCCAGAAAAACTGGTATTGTCACACTAATGAGACTCCAGAAAAACTGGCATTGTCACACTAACGAGACTCCAGAAAAACTGGTATTGTCACACTAAATGAGACTCCAGAAAAACTGGCATTGTCACACTAATGAGACTCCAGAAAAACTGGCATTGTCACACTAATGAGACTCCAGAAAAACTGGCATTGTCACACTAAATGAGACTCCAGAAAAACTGGCATTGTCACACTAATGAGACTCCAGAAAAACTGGCATTGTCACACTAAATGAGACTCCAGAAAAACTGACATTGTCACACTAAATGAGACTCCAGAAAAACTGGCCTTGTCACACTAAATGAGACTCCAGAAAAACTAACGGTTCAGTTTGTCATGGAATTTTAATTGTTGTCATCCTTTCTGGGTCTTCACAATGACGACACAAGAAGTATTTCTACGTCCACAATTTATCTTGATGCTGGGCTCTGAACACAATGTGAATCATGTATCCTATATCTACCAACACAATGTGAGTCATGTATCCTATATCTACCAACACAATGTGAGTCATGTATCCTATATCTACCAACACAGTAACATCAGCTTCTATATCCCTGGTACTGTTCATGTCGCTGTTGTTGGTTTTTCTCGTCCCTATAATTGACAAGTTCTTCTGTGGTAAGGAGTTCTGTAATGGCAGACATGATGGCCCCCTCTCTGCTACTTTTGGACCAGTTTGTTGGTCCTGGATGTTTGATCTTTTCTTCCAATATTCTGTCTAGTTGAAGTCGAAGGTCCTAAAAAAGAAATCATGAATTATAACGATCATTATGTCAGTTGTACAGTGCTCTGTTACTATTTTTAGCGGGGGCCGGTAGGGGGACATGTATACCCAGATGCTTGTTTTCCCTTTTAATATTTTTACATGTCACTAGTGTATTATTATGTACTCTGCAGTAGCTTTTATTAGCTGTGCCAGTCGGAAAGCAATTGTGACATCATATGGACAATATCATTACGTCATGAATTCAAAATGGTGAAGCAAAATGGATGCCTCCATTGGATTTGTCCTCCACATTTTGATTATAAAACCTGTCAAAATGTAACTGAATGTTTTTTTTAGTTATATGATAAAAACTATCATAAAATT
This sequence comes from Pecten maximus, assembly GCF_902652985.1. Classification (NCBI taxonomy): domain Eukaryota; kingdom Metazoa; phylum Mollusca; class Bivalvia; order Pectinida; family Pectinidae; genus Pecten; species Pecten maximus. The sequence goes on from NC_047030.1 coordinate 3,031,115, forward strand.
TATTTTTATTTTACAGTAGAATCATGAAACTGATCTCGGAAGTTCTAATTTTTGCTTTCCAAGACTTAAAATAAAATCTTCTAAGACTTGTTTCATTACCTTTGGTAACTCATGAAATGAAAACTCAAGATATATATTTATATTTATATCCTGTTCTCATTCCTAAACCAGTTAACCGCAGGAAACAAAATTCATTTGATATGACTTGTTCAAATCCAAGTGTTTCTGACTGAAATAAGTTTAAATAATTTGAATTATGAAAAGTTTACAGATGGAAACAACTTCGGACAAAACTCGGTAGCCATAGATAATTTTCACCCCTCAGATGACCTAAATAGACATTTCACAGTGACTTTGTTAGTCGTGTCTGAAATTTTATGCCCTAAAAAGAACGATGAAAATTGGTCTTTTTCTGTCGTCTTTTGAGGCAATACTAAGACTGCCTATACAAAGTAATACCTGTACTTAATGATCTGGGCCCAGTTGTTCAAAAGGTGATTAGCTTAATCATTTGATTAGTGAACATTTCATTTCTCATTTGTTGCAAAACCCATAAGTATATCATCGTTAAATTATGCCAGTTGGAAGAGAATTAAGAATTACAGAATTTCATTAAGTTTTGTCGAGCTAGTTCTACCAAAAATTATCATATCAGGATTTGAAAAATGATGTTAAAATGTGATTAGCCTAATCACCTTTTGAACAACTGGGCCCAGTTGGCTGTCAACAAGATTATAATATTCAGATGTCAACCTTAATAACCTCACCTTAACCATCTGAGCTGTTGAAAAGCTGGTCCAAAACAATATCCAGTCGTCAACAGTAACCTTTGGCCTGACTTCATCATCCTGTAGGTAAGGATATTGACATTTGTTTCATCAGTAATGTCAACAGAAATTATTGCATTATAATTGTAAGTGTACTAACAAGAGACCCAATGTTCCTTAATTACTCGCCTGCTACTTGAAGTATACCTCTTCAAACTCCAACAGCAGGTACTTCAAAATTTCATTCAACAAATCAAGATCATTCAATCGAAATAGAATCCACAGTATATCTTTGAACATCAAAGGCAATATCAATGAAATCTGATACCTTTCTGAATCTCAATACTGGATACATGTCACAAATTTATGGACCGTCAAATATATAAACAAAAAGAAAATGTGAGAATGCTTTACAAATTTACAGACATGCTACAATAGTAAAAGTTCCTTAAAGTAATATTGTAGTAAAAGTTCCTTAAAGTAATGTCTGTATTACATACCACGATTTCTTCTGATGTTGCTATCTCCCCACCGAACATAAGGAGAGAGTAGGGAGACACTACACTGGTATCGTACAGATAAACCTGGGAAAACCAAAAATTACCAAATTAATTAATATGTATAAACATTGAAACAAAAGTCAAATCTAATAATGGCATCCAAGTCATGGATATGGAGGGACCACATACCTGGTAACACCTGGACACAAGAGGACCACATAAGATATGGACAGAACGATACCACATAAGGCGTAAACGCAGGAAGACCACATAAACAAAGGGTGACCACATAAGATATGGACAGAATGATACCACATAAGGCGTAAATGCGGGGACTTCACATAAGATATGGACATTTGTAGACCACATATTAAAGATGTGGACACTAAGAGACCACATAAGACATGGATATGAAAAGACCACATCACATAAGACATGGACATGAAAAGACTACATCTGACATGGACATACATCTGGCATGGACACAAAAAGTGCACATAAGACATGGAGTCTGGACATGAAAAGACCACATACAACATGGACTAGATGTCAGTGAGATGAAACCTATCAACAGGTGGATTAATTTAGACGGTACACCAGGAACTAACTAAATTTCATATTCTGTGGATCTTAGAACATTAAAACAACACAAATCTAAACTCACTTGCTCAGTTTTCATCTTCTTATGATAGATGAACCAAGAGGAGTTTGTCCCTTGGCTCCTTTTGTTTACAGATGATGGGTGTAGGTAAACAAACTCCTTGCCTTTAAGGTGAAGCTTCACAGGCTTGTAATGTCTGTAAAAATTTATACATGTAGTGTGATACATAAGGAGAGGAGAAGGCTATGATTCCCAATTGAAACTAAACTAAAATTTGAGAATTATCCTTAATTTTATTAAAATATTATAGTGTCCAATTTCGTTTAAAATTCAGAGCCATCCAAGATTTTAATACTAATGATAAAGGCCCTCTACATGTTTACAATTCAGTTATTTAAATTGTTGCCTTGCAGTTGTAGGACAGATTCGCGATGAAAAAAGTCAGACTAACTTTGGTTTGCGTGCCGATGCTAGCTTGGCCACATTTGGGTACAATCCAGCACAGATTATCGCTTTTACCAAGTTTTCATTATCTGAAAATAAAAACAAAAAAACACTGTTAACAAGAAATTCCTTGTATCAGGATAACAATGAAGGGTAACAATGAAAATGTAGTTATTTCTGCTGCAGTTTAATTTCGCGATCTTGATAGGCAAAAAATTGTGTGGGGTTATTTCCGTGAGTGAAGTACATTTTTACTTTTGCACATGTTCCATAAATATCATATACATCACAAAACAAAATGCATGGGGGAAATTTTCCAGTCAAATGGCCTTTATGTATTTAATAAAAAGTTCCCGTCCCGTATTTCCAAGTTTACAGTACTTGACAGGAACATAAAGTATTGAAAGATATTCCAGATATTTTCTCCAATTCAGGAAAAAACCTGAGGTAGCTGCACAGTTTCTGACTCGGAGAAGCAGTTAGGGATGTAGGTTATATTTGATAGTAGTAAGAATTTAATGGCTTAACTTTGAGACCAAAATGTTTTAATTAAAGTGATTTATACACTCCCCACATCAATGATATATATATATCTATGTATATATGTCACATCAATGATTGGTGATCTGAAGATATAGATTTGAATTTCCTGTCGTAGTTGTACCGAGAGAAATATATATAATATATGTACAAATACATTGCGATCCAGGTATTCATATCATCTAATAGACGACTTCCACAATGATCATGTCAGGGTATCAGGCCGACCATCACTGCACCATTGAAACGTTCTTTTTAAGAACGCCGATGTGGCGCAGCGGTATAAGCTGCGGGTATTTCTGGCTAGGCGATTGGGTGCCGTAGATCGTGAGTTCGAGGCCTGGTCAGGGCACGAGTCAAAAAGTTGTCTTCCTTCGTCATTTGTGTTGCTAAGTTATATGTCACATCAATGATATATGTATATATGTTTGTTATGTATAATCAGAGCCTCACTTTTTACTTGAAAGGAATCGATGATTGGTTTTTGAGAACAGCTTATTTTTCAGATTTTAAGACATTACACTAACCAGTTTGGCAATTTAAACATGATACTCACCGGAATTGATGTTCACTGATGGATCAGATGGACTCCATGTTTTAACAAACTTGCGATCATGTAACAATTTAGCGAACTGTCCTTTCATTTCAGCTAGTTGCTTGATAAAACAAAAATTACATTTGAGGTTATGTCAGCAGATATAAGTATCTAATATTATAATAGATCTCACCTCTAAGTCAAGGTCACATACGAAAACCTCTAAATCATGGTCACATACGAAAACCTCTAAGTCAAGGTCACATACGAAAACCTCTAAGTCAAGGTCACATACGAAAACCTCTAAATCAAGGTCACATACGAAAACCTCTAAGTCAAGGTCACATACGAAAACCTCTAAGTCAAGGTCACATACGAAAACCTCTAAATCAAGGTCACATACGAAAACCTCTAAATCAAGGTCACATACGAAAACCTCTAAGTCAAGGTCACATACGAAAACCTCTAAGTCAAGGTCACATACGAAAACCTCTAAATCAAGGTCACATACGAAAACCTCTAAATCAAGGTCATATAGGAAAACCACAGTAAATGAGATAATGAGTTTATACTGATGGGAGTGAGAGCCAGGTTTAATGCAGCATTACAAACACTTTAACAATGTATACCTACACATTCTAGCAGTAATCTTACTTTTCATTAGCAATTTTTGCGCTTGACCCATTCTGCTAAATTATCCTAGTGTTCATTATATTTTCTGTACATTGTTCTGAATGGCAGACATTGGGGCAGTGCCCATTCATCATCGCTCAAATCTTTTTTAACTAGAACTGTCGTCCACAGGGCCAACGTATACCCCCTGCCCCTCCATGGCCCCTCTGGTGAAGATTTTCCAACAAAAATCTGTTTTTAGTGAACGGGTTACCACGGCAACATAAATTTATGGGGAAAAAACCTGCATGCATATGTACACATTTTGAGTCCCTAACATTCCTGTGTATTTCAAATGAAATTGGTTGATAGCTATATAGGAGTTGTCCGAGTTGTCTTGACAAAGTTTTCCACAAGAATATGGGTATTGAAACCTGGTAAACATGGAAACCAAAAATTCTGTAGAGAAATATCATGCATGCACATTTACCCATGGTCCCTACCACTCCTGTGTAGTTTGACTTGAAGAAGTTCACAAGTTTATAAGGAGTTGACTAGACAAAATTCCCCTCACCCAAAAAACGAAGTATAGTGACCTGGTTACCATGGTAACCACAAAATTACAACATGATATAGATTTCGCACATCTACAATGTATAAGTGTTATTGCCATAAAGTTTCGTTGAAATTCCCTCAGTAGTTTAGGAAGAGTAGCCGGTACATCATTGTGTCTACAGACAGACTAACTTTGTTGCGGGGGGTATAATTATGCAATAAAATTTGAGTGTGCCAAATTAACTAATATGTTAACAGTCACAATTAAGAAACACAAAGCCAAATCATTGAATTAAACATTGATGTGTGTAAAAGTACCTGATTTAGCCGCAATAATGACAGTAGCTAGATTAATATGGTTGGTTTGTATGATGGATATCCAACACGACAAAGATCATCCTATTTAATTTACTGTAACAGTATAAAGGAGAAGGTGCATTAGGGGCCATTTTTGGCCCCATCTCTGATTTACTTCATTTTTACACCAATTATTAACAAGTTGATGTCAATTCATGCAATGGTTTGTAAATCATGTTTACAAAAAATGATCATGTTTCAATTTTGTGTCTATTTTAGTCAAAGTGGTGCACATACTGCAATAATAGTTTTCATACTCTTACGCCAGGAGAAATTCGAATGGGTAAAACGTAGAAAACTTTGACCCTCTGGTTTTACCAGAAGGGGACTAAAATAGATCCAGATAAAAGACTTACCTTTAGCACACCTGAAGACAATAGATCCTGATTAAAGACTTACCTTTAGCACACCTGAAGACAATAGATCCTGATTAAAGACTTACCTTTAGCACACCTGAAGACAATAGATCCTGATTAAAGACTTACCTTTAGCACACCTGAAGACAATAGATCCTGATTAAAGACTTACCTTTAGCACACTTGAAGACAATAGATCCTAATTAAAGACTTACCTTTAGCACACTTGAAGACAATAGATCCTGATTAAAGACTTACCTTTAGCACACTTGAAGACAATGGATCCTGATTAAAGACTTACCTTTAGCACACTTGAAGACAATAGATCCTGATTAAAGACTTACCTTTAGCACACTTGAAGACAATGGATCCTGATTAAAGACTTACCTTTAGCACACTTGAAGACAATAGATCCTGATTAAAGACTTACCTTTAGCACACTTGAAGACAATAGATCCTAATTAAAGACTTACCTTTAGCACACTTGAAGACAATTGATCCTGATTAAAGACTTACCTTTAGCACACTTGAAGACAATTGATCCTGATTAAAGACTTACCTTTAGCACACTTGAAGACAATTGATCCTGATTAAAGACTTACCTTTAGCACACTTGAAGACAAGAAGTTCTCAAAGCAATAATGTGGAGCTGTTCCTCTCTGCTTGGCTCTTTCCCAGCCCTATTGTAATACAACTCCGAGTGAAAAGGGAGATGACAAAACTCTTATATCAGTGAAATAGAATGATGTCAACATGACATGAAAGCCACTTGGGGACATCTATAACATAGGATTACTATTGTTTACTTAATCACAACAATATTTCTTCTTCCTTACTTCTCATTGGTTTGGGATGGGGCCTTTTAGTCTCATTTTGGGAAGAAAATTGGTGAACTGGGAAAAAAATTTCAGGATTAAACTCCAAATTTTAGGAATTTGGCTTCTATATTAAATTATTTCAATTGGGAATGGGGCCTATTAATGGTCCCAAAAACCCTTCAAAAAAGCCCTGCACAGTTATGTTATTGGTAGGGAAAATACAACTAACATATCATTATGATGATTTGTTGATGTGCAGGGACATCTCTATTCCCCCCCCCCCCCCCCCCCCCCCCATTATCATACAATTAATGACTGAAAGCCAATCAGACTTCAATCTAACATTTAATTTTTACCTTGAAAGCATTAACGAGCATGATGTGATCACTTTGACTTTCTTCAGACAATCTGGACTTCACCTGGTCGACTTCAGCTTCCTTTCCCTAGAATTCAGAACAGCCTCCATATAAAATTTGTCAACCTCGTAATTGATCATGTCAATTTTATATTCCTCTCCCTGTTTTCTATACAGAACAGTTTAAATATCAAACCGTTCAACACCTTTATCAAGTACAACAGATTTAAGGTATTAAGGGAGAGTGTCAAATCACTTTCCCACATAGGTTATGTAAGCCTTATTGAGTTACTTTCCTGGTAAAATGACATTTCTCATCTCTATTCCTTTAATGACAACCATGGGTTTCAGATAATTTTATCAAGTAAGAACATTTTGAAGTTACAATCAAGACATCTTGGTGCCTACCATTGAATCATCTTTATCTATCCTATGATAGATTGATCTTTTCTCTACTTTTGTTTATTTATCCTATGAAAGATTTGACCTTTCTCTACTTTTCCATTTTTCCCATCTTCCTCTTGATCACATGATAACAATCAAAATCTATATATTGCGTATTTACCAAGGGAACAACAAAGGCATTCTTGAAGCTCAAACTTGCAGCAATAGTGCAGATCGGATCCAGACAGCCAAACATGGCTCCAAACAGAATCATCTTGCCAGACTTGGGGTCAACAGGCAACCGTGCAAGGTGATGGCCAAGAGGGAGAAGATTCTCATCCTCATCCAGAGCTTTCTGTGTAGGAAAACATGGCGGATATAAAATCTACAGTAAATGTAAACTAATTATACTTCAATTAAACTTAATCTGATATTTCCTAAAGGCTATTTATAAGTCTGGATATTTCATTATCTGTCTTCATCCCTTCCCATATCGTGACGCTTAATTAAACAATTTTCCAAGTTAACGGAGCTATCTCAAGTTTCTGTGTAAGTCAGACATGACACTTTTACCTCCCTTGTGTAAGTCAGACCTAACACTTTTACCTCCCTTGTGTAAGTCAGACATGACACTTTTACCTCCCTTGTGTAAGTCAGACATGACACTTTTACCTCCCTTGTGTAAGTCAGACCTAACACTTTTACCTCCCTTGTGTAAGTCAGACATGACACTTTTACCTCCCTTGTGTAAGTCAGACCTAACACTTTTACCTCCCTTGTGTAAGTCAGACATGACACTTTTACCTCCCTTGTGTAAGTCAGACCTAACACTTTTACCTCCCTTGTGTAAGTCAGACATGACACTTTTACCTCCCTTGTGTAAGTCAGACCTAACACTTTTACCTCCCTTGTGTAAGTCAGACATGACACTTTTACCTCCCTTGTGTAAGTCAGACATGACACTTTTACCTCCCTTGTGTAAGTCAGACATGACACTTTTACCTCCCTTGTGTAAGTCAGACATGACACTTTTACCTCCCTTGTGTAAGTCAGACATGACACTTTTACCTCCCTTGTGTAAGTCAGACATGACACTTTTACATCCCTTGTGTAAGTCAGACATGAAACTTTTACCTCCCTTGTGTAAGAGTGGTGAAATAATTATACCTTTCACAAGTTTAATAAGAGATGTGAAAACAGCTTACTTTTTATCAATAAACTGTTTTGTTCCCAATATAAGTATTTTCATGATAGTATTAATTGCACAGACTGTTGTCTGGGTTGTGAATGAAAATGGAGCATCTCTAGAAAACACTAGAAAGCAAGAATTTCGTTGGTACCTACCAGGTCTTGTAGTGTTGTCAGAGCGGAGTGGACAGCCTTCGGGGACGGTTGCTGCATGGCTTTGTTGATAAATGGCTCCACCATTCCAAGTTTTAAAAGCTACAGAAGAACAAAGCTAATCATGGTATTGATAAATGTTTACCATGTTAAGTAAGAACGACAGTTAAACTACATCCAACTCAAAATTTTATTTACGGAGTTGTATTAATAGCAGTTCTATAAAATGCTGACATCTATGAGGTTTACACTACAATGATATATCACCATTGAGTTCTACAACCACAGCCAGCTGATATATCTCATCAACGAGTTCTACAACCACAGCTAGCTGATATATCTCATCAACGAGTTCTACACCCACAGCCAGCTGATATATCTCATCAACGAGTTCTACACCAACAGCCAGCTGATATATCTCATCAACGAGTTCTACACCCACAGCCAGCTGATATATCTCATCAACGAGTTCTACACCCACAGACAGCTGATATATCTCATCAACGAGTTCTACAACCACAGCTAGCTGATATATCTCATCAACGAGTTCTACACCCATAGACAGCTGATATATCTCATCAACGAGTTCTACACCCACAGCCAGCTGATATATCTCAACAACGAGTTCTACAACCACAGCCAGCTGATATATCTCAACAACGAGTTCTCAACCACAGCTAGCTGATATATCTCATCAACGAGTTCTACACCCACAGACAGCTGATATATCTCATCAACGAGTTCTACAACCACAGCCAGCTGATATATCTAACGAGTCCACACCAACAGCCAGCTGATATATCTCATCAACGAGTTCTACACCCACAGCCAGCTGATATATCTCATCAACGAGTTCTACACCCACAGCCAGCTGATATATCTCAACGAGTTCTACAACCACAGCCAGCTGATATATCTCATCAACGAGTTCTACAACCACAGCCAGCTGATATATCTCAACAACGAGTTCTACAACCACAGCCAGCTGATATATCTCAACAACGAGTTCTACAACCACAGCCAGCTGATATATCTCATCAACGAGTTCTACAACCACAGCCAGCTGATATATCTCATCAACGAGTTCTACACCCACAGCCAGCTGATATATCTCATCAACGAGTTCTACAACCACAGCCAGCTGATATATCTCATCAATGAGTTCTACAACCACAGCCAGCTGATATATCTCATCAACGAGTTCTACACCCACAGCCAGCTGATATATCTCATCAACGAGTTCTACACCCACAGCCAGCTGATATATCTCATCAACGAGTTCTACAACCACAGCCAGCTGATATATCTCATCAATGAGTTCTACAACCACAGCCAGCTGATATATCTCATCAACGAGTTTTACAACCACAGCCAGCTGATATATCTCATCAACGAGTTCTACAACCACAGCCAGCTGAAATATCTCATCAACGAGTTCTACACCCACAGCCAGCTGATATATCTCATCAACGAGTTCTACAACCACAGCCAGCTGATATATCTCATCAACGAGTTCTACAACCACAGCCAGCTGATATATCTCATCAACGAGTTCTACACCCACAGCCAGCTGATATATCTCATCAACGAGTTCTACAACCACAGCCAGCTGATATATCTCATCAATCATGTGAGGTGTTGAGTCATGTGGTGGGTTATGTGACTGGTCATGTGAGTGTCGGATTATGTGACAGTGTTTGGTCATGTGATAGTGTTGGGTTATGTGACTGGTCATGTGACAGTGTTTGGTCATGTGATAGTTGTGGGTTATGTGATGGGTCATGTGATAGTGTTAGATCATGTGAGGGAGTTGGATCATCTGACAGGTCATGTGACAGTGGTGTGTTATGTGACAGTGTTGGGTCATATGAGGGAGTTGGATCATGTGAGGGAGTTGGATCATGTGACAGGTCATGTGACAGTGTTGGGTCATGTGACAGGTCATGTGATGTAAGGAATCTTGTGTAGTGTGACAGCTGTACCTTTATTTGTAGACATAGTTCCTCCAGAGGAGTGCGTAGAATCTCCGGTAGTTGGTAGTCGATTAGTGATTCCTGTTGGAGACTGGTAAACAAGTGGAAACACACACCCTCCTGGACACTGTGTCAAAAATAAAATCACAACAACAAATCCATGAAACCAAAACTGACTATTTATAGAAACAGTATAAGGAATGGGTCAGTGTGGTTTGCAGAGTGTTGGATACAGATTCTGTCATTAATCTGATGGAGCATGCTTCTTCAGCTCAGGAGGTTATCACACCGGGGACCCGGGTTCGATTCCTATTGGAGTACTCAGATTTACCCTGATCTTCCTGGTTCTTTCATACAAATGTTGCATGCCATTGCAAATAAAATTAAATGATAAGGTTTTTGTATACCTTTCAGTATCCATAGAATTTACTATTTAAACAGGTATTATAATTATTATAACTGATTTTTATCTTTTCAATTTTCACAATATTTTGCATTTGGAATTTTTTTTGCAACAGGTAGCCTGCACTGATCATAATCGTCTTGAGGGTAAAAAAACAACCAAGTCATGAACAACATGAAGGAAATTTACAGATAGATCACAACACTTACCGTCCAGCTCGACCCCGCCTCTGTCGAGCGTTGGCCTTGGACACCCACTGGGAGGACAGTGTTGATAGGTTAGACTCAGGCTCGAAATCCTTTATCTTTATCTTCCCAGCGTCTACCACATACACCACATCGTCAATAGTGATACTACAACGACAAGAATATTATGTTAGGAAAGGAGATATTTGATGAACCACATAAATCTTGTCAGTTATAAAATTATAAATATCATATTTATAGATTTACCCCATCATGCCCTTCCATTGTCACCAAATTCTCATTTGAACATTTGGCATTACCCAGATTTAACCAGAACTTATACAGGGATGTCATCGATAAAACAAAAGACTCTAACTCTACTGGGACACCTGGTCTTATTCAAGGGTTTCCGTGCAGATCATATATTGTTTTCCCCTCATATTTGTGACTCTTCAGTAAGAGATTTCTGTTTTTTGCTACATATCAGTTTTCAGTTCTTGTTTTCCCCCTCATATTATGGATCCTGAGTAAGGTTTTTCTGGTTTTTGTTACACGTACATATTCTATTCTTGTTTTTCTACAGGTCATCAGAGATCACGGAGACATTGTTACCTGGTCTCGGCTAGATCACTAGATCACGGAGACATTGTTACCTGGTCTCGGCTAGATCACTAGATCATGGAGACATTGTTACCTGGTCTTGGCTAGATCACTAGATCACGGAGACATTGTTACCTGGTCTCGGCTAGATCACTAGATCACGGAGACATTGTTACCTGGTCTCGGCTAGATCACTAGATCACGGAGACATTGTTACCTGGTCTCGGCTAGATCACTAGATCACGGAGACATTGTTACATGGTCTTGGCTAGATCACTAGATCACGGAGACATTGTTACCTGGTCTCGGCTAGATCACTAGATCACGGAGACATTGTTACCTGGTCTCGGCTAGATCACTAGATCACGGAGACATTGTTACCTGGTCTCAGCTAGATCACTAGATCACGGAGACATTGTTACCTGGTCTCGGCTAGATCACGGAGACATTGTTACCTGGTCTCGGCTAGATCACTAGATCACGGAGACATTGTTACCTGGTCTCGGCTAGATCACTAGATCACGGAGACATTGTTACCTGGTCTCGGCTAGATCACTAGATCACGGAGACATTGTTACCTGGTCTTGGCTAGATCACGGAGACATTGTTACCTGGTCACGACTAGATCACTAGATCACGGAGATATTGTTACCTGGTCTCGGCTAGATCACTAGATCACGGAGAGATATTGTTACCTGGTCTCGGCTAGATCACGGAGAGATATTGTTACCTGGTCTCGGCTAGATCACGGAGAGATATTGTTACCTGGTCTCGGCTAGATCACGGAGACTTTGTTACCTGGTCTCGGCTAGATCACGGAGACTTTGTTACCTGGTCTCGGCTAGATCACTAGATCACGGAGACATTGTTACCTGGTCTCGGCTATGTTGGTAGCTATGATGATCTTCCTCACACCAGGTGGTGGTCGATCAAACACCTCTCTCTGGTTCACAGTAGGCATCAGTGAATGAAGAGGAATTATCCGAAAATTACCTTAAAATATGGATATAAGATAAAAAGATTAATACCTACAAAGATAAAAAATTCCAAAAGGGAGGATCTTGTACAGATGGTTTTAACTGTGGAGGAGGATTTTATACAGAGGCCATGAGAGGGGGAGAATTTTACATAGAGAGTTTTTACTGAGGGGAGAATTTTACATAGAGAGTTTTTACTGAGGGGGAGAATTTTACATAGAGAGTTTTTACTGAGGGGAGAATTTTACATAGAGAGTTTTTACTGAGGGGGAGAATTTTACATAGAGAGTTTTTACTGAGGGGAGAATTTTACATAGAGAGTTTTTACTGAGGGGAGAATTTTACATAGAGAGTTTTTACTGAGGGGGAGAATTTTACATAGAGAGTTTTTACTGAGGGGAGAATTTTACATAGAGAGTTTTTACTGAGGGGAGAATTTTACATAGAGAGTTTTTACTGAAGGGGCGAATTTTACAAAGAGGGTTTTTACTGAGGGGAGAATTTTACATAGAGAGTTTTTACTGAGGGGAGAATTTTACATAGAGAGTTTTTACTGAGGGGGAGAATTTTACATAGAGAGTTTTTACTGAGGGGGCGGATTTTACAAAGAGGGTTTTACTGAGGGGGTGGATTTTACAAAGAGGGTTTTACTGAGGGGGCGGATTTTACAAAGAGGGTTTTTATTGAGGGGGCAGATTTTACAAAGTGGGTTTTTACTGAGGGGGCAGATTTTACAAAGAGGGTTTTTACTGAGGGGCAGATTTTACAAAGGAGTTTTTAATGAGGGGGAGGATTTTACAAAGAGGGTTTTTACTGAGGGGGCGGATTTTACAAAGTGGGTTTTCCTGAGGGGGAGAATGTTACAAAGAGGGTTTTAAATGTGGGGGAGGATTTTACAAAGACAGATTTTACTGAGGGGAAAGATTTTACACAGAGGGATTTTACTGAGGGGGAGAATTTTTAACAAGGGTTATTAAACAAGGAAATGGGGTATTTGTGAAGAGGAATTTTACTGAAAGGGAGTACTTTAAAAGATAATTCCTGAAACAGGATTAACACGAGTGATGATTTTTAAAGAGGACAAAATACTACAAAATAGACTGATACTTCAACAGGCTGACAGCTGGGTAACACAGAACCTTACCGAACTGTTTACACGGACGTTGGATCTCCCACCTCCCGTATATGATACTTCAACAGCTTTATCTGTCAAATTTTTATATACTTTGAAATAAACAACTAAAACATATCTTCATAATGAATGGTTTGAAATGTTTCCCAGAAACATTGACCAAGGTCGGAATTACTTACGATTGTTGAAAGCTGGTGTATTAACTAAACTCTTGTTCAGATTTTTTATTTCTGCCATACCAGGAACAAATACCAAAATGGCCCCATCCTGTAACATAACGTATCATATATCAGTCCTAGCTGGAAGAATGTAATTGATTTAGACAGGATTTAAATGGGCCTAGCATGAGGTTCAATTCAATTGACACATAATTAAAAGTTAAATTGAAATGTCAATAAAATGTAAATGTCTTTTATATTTGGCCATGAACTTGACCAGATCAACATTACATATGAATCTGGGTCTAATTTCACACCCTACAATTAGGGCTTTTCACCATCTGGTGAAAATACCTATTGTTTCTGTTCTGTTTATTATTCTCATTCTTTTTCTTCTGCATTCTGTTTTGTTCTAACAAATGCTCCGAAATGGTATTAAAGAGCTATGTCAATAAATTTATGTTCAAGTTATATGGCATGAGTCAATGGGTTAACAGCAACAAATTCAAGTATGTCAAAAATCCAATATGGCCACCATGACATCTACCTAAAAATTTTAAAATGACCATAAACACTGTTGAATTGACAGGGTTCATGCCATTATATTTTATTATTTTAACACAAAATATGTCTTATTAAAAAAGCTTGCTAAGGGTCAAATTACAGATTGTCAATTTTTAGAAAATCTTCATTTTTCAACATTTCTGAAAAATTCTTCCATAGATCGATGCAGTATGTCATTCCAATGATTTTGATGTTTTAAGTTTGTTGGTAACATATAGTGTTCACACGGTACGCTATTTTGAAATATTTCCTGTGATCTTTTGGTATGCCAACCATTCACATTTAAAACTTCTCAAGTTCATCAATGGGATTTAGCACAAACTTTTAGAAAACAAGTTAATTTAATTGAACATTTTTGGCCCCGCCATAGATTACCATAGATTACCGATAGATTACCATATATTACCGATAGATTACCATAGATTACCATAGATTACCGATAGATTACCATATATTACTGATAGATTACCATATACATGTATTACTGATAGATTACCATATATTACTGATAGATTACCATAGATTACCATATATTACTGATAGATTACCATATATTACCATATATTACTGATAGATTACCATATATTACTGATAGATTACCGATATATTACCATATATTACCATAGATTACTATATTACCATAAATTAGTGATAGATTACCATATATTACCATATATTACCATAGATTACTGATATATTACCATATATTACTGATAGATTACCATATATTACCATAGATTACCATATATTACCGATACATTACCATAGATTACCATATATTACCATAGATTACCATAGATTACCTAGATTACCATATATTACCATAGATTACCATATATTACCATAGATTACTGATAGATTACCATATATTACTGATAGATTACCATATACATGTATTACTGATAGATTACCATATATTACCGATAGATTACCATATATTACCATAGATTACCATATATTACCCATAGATTACCATAGATTACCATATACTACCATAGATTACCATAGATTACCATATATTACCGATAGATTACCATAGATTACCATATATTACCATAGATTACCTAGATTACCATATATTACCATAGATTACCTAGATTACCATAGATTACCTAGATTACCATAGATTACGACAGATAAACAAGCTTATAACTGCTTACGCCGTCCATTTTGAAGCAGATATGATGAATGATTTGGTGAATGAGGTCGATGTCCACCTCTGTCATGTCCATGTTAACCAGTGTCCTCTTTGTTGATGGGGAGTACCTGTCACATAAACAGTAACATTCTTAACTGGAATATTACCATATCAACGAATGATAAAGGAAATATTCCAGTTTAATGAGATTTTTTTTTTTGATACAAGAACTGTCTCCAGGATAGCTGAATTATAACCCCTACTCCAACTCAACTGAAACCCCCATCCGGCCTCAAAGACTTGTTAATTATGTTTAAAAGGCACAGATATCTGGATTAAGTTAGACTTGTTAATCATGTTTAAAAGGCACAGATATCTGAATGAAGTTAAAAGTTAAAACAATACATATCTGTGACGGAAAATTAGATTTTAGATGGCATTACTTTGTGGAGTCCAGTGTTTTAACCCAGGCTGCCTTCTCATCTAACTCAAGCTGACACTGCTCGGCCTGTTTTCTGTTGTAAAATCTTTTTTTCTTTCGTACTGATTCTTCGAGGCAGTAACTATAAAGAGAATGAGGATATATAATATCAACATAAAAAAGTTAGTATCTAATTAACTCAAGTGGTAGGAGGTGTTCCTGTACCAACACCAGGACTACAAGGTGTTCCTGTACCAACACCAGTACTACAAGGTGTTCCTGTACCAACACCAGTACTACAAGGTGTTCCCGTATCAACACCAGTACTACAAGGTGTTCCTGTATCAACACCAGTACTACAAGGTGTTCCTGTATCAACACCAGTACTACAAGGTGTTCCTGTATCAACACCAGTACTACAAGGTGTTCCCGTATCAACACCAGTACTACAAGGTGTTCCTGTATCAACACGAGTACTACAAGGTGTTCCTGTATCAACACCAGTACTACAAGGTGTTCCTGTATCAACACCAGTACTACAAGGTGTTCCTGTATCAACACCAGTACTACAAGGTGTTCCTGTATCAACACCAGTACTACAAGGTGTTCCTGTACCAACACGAGTACTACAAGGTGTTCCTGTATCAACACGAGTACTACAAGGTGTTCCTGTATCAACACCAGTACTACAAGGTGTTCCTGTACCAACACCAGTACTACAAGGTGTTCCTGTATCAACACCAGTACTACAAGGTGTTCCTGTATCAACACCAGTACTACAAGGTGTTCCTGTATCAACACCAGTACTACAAGGTGTTCCTGTACCAACACCAGTACTACAAGGTGTTCCTGTACCAACACCAGTACTACAAGGTGTTCCTGTATCAACACCAGTACTACAAGGTGTTCCTGTATCAACACCAGTACTACAAGGTGTTCCTGTATCAACACCAGTACTACAAGGTGTTCCTGTACCATCACCAGTACTACAAGGTGTTCCTGTATCAACACCAGTACTACAAGGGCCCAATGGGCCCAAATCGCTCACCTGCAATGCAGTGATCTTTTCATATATGGATCCTGCAGTTATTTGAAAGCATGCTACAGGACCAATATAATAATGTCTCTCTGCACTTTGGCTTTTCACTTAAAGTCATTTAAAGATTTAAGCATACTTGATCGACGTGACCTTGAATGCGAGTCAGGGTCATTCATTTGAACAAACTTGGTAGCCCTTTACCCCAGCATGCTACAGACACAATATTAACTCCATGGGACTCTTGGTTATTGAGAAGAAGTCGTGTCAAGATTTAAGCCTTTTTGACTCCTGTGACCTTGAATGAAGGTCAAGGTCATTCATTTGAACAAACTTGCGAGCCCTTCACCCCAGCATGCTACAGGCCAAATATTAGGTCTCTGGGACTGTTGGTAATTGAGAAGTTGTTAAATTTTTTAGCCTTTTTGACTCCTGTGACCTTGAATGAAGGTCAAGGTCATTCAATTGAACAAACTTGGTAACCCTTTACCGCAGCATGCTACAGACCCAATATCAACTCCCTGGGACTCTTGGTTATTGAGAAGAAGTCGTTTTAAAATGTTAGCCTTTTTGACTCCAGTGACCTTGAATGAAGGTCAAGGTCATTCATTTGAACAAACTTGGTAGCCCTTTACCCCCGCATGCTACAGGCCAAATATTAGGTCTCTGGGACTGTTGGTTATTGAGAAGAAGTCGTTTAAAGATTTTAGCCTTTTTGACTCCTGTGACCTTGAATGAAGGTCAAGGTCATTCATTTGAACAAACTAGGTAGCCCTTCACCCCAGCATGCTACAGACCCAATACCAACTCCCTGGGACTGTTGGTTATTGAGAAGAAGTCGTTTAAAGATTTTAGCCTTTTTGACTCCTGTGACCTTGAATAAAGATCAAGGTCATTCATTTGAACAAACTTGGTAGCCCTTTACCCCAGCATACTACAGACCCAATATCAACTCCCTGGGCCTCTTGGTTATTGAGAAGAAGTCGTTTAAAGATTTCAGCCTTTTTGACTCCTGTGACCTTGAATGAAGATCAAGGTCATTCATTTGAACAAACTTGGGAGCCCTTTACCCCAGCATGCTACAGACCCAATATCAACTCCCTGGGCCTCTTGGTTATTGAGAAGAAGTCATTTAAAGATTTTAGCCTTTTTGACTCCTGTGACCTTGAATGAAGGTCAAGGTCATTCATTTGAACAAACTTGGGAGCCCTTCATCCTAGCATGCTGCAGGCCAAATATTAGGTCTCTGGATCTGTTGGTTATTGAGAAGAAGTCGTTTAAAGATTTTAGCCTTTTTGACTCCTGTGACCTTGAATGAAGGTCAAGGTCATTCATTTGAACAAACTTGGGAGCCCTTCATCCTAGCATGCTGCAGGCCAAATATTAGGTCTCTGGATCTGTTGGTTATTGAGAAGAAGTCGTTTAAAGATTTTAGCCTTTTTGACTCCTGTGACCTTGAATGAAGGTCAAGGTCATTCATTTGAACAAACTTGGTAGACCTTCACCCCAGCATGCTACAGACCCAATATCAAGTCCCTGGGTCTTTTGGCTATTTAGAAGAAGTCGTTTAATTTTTTTTTAGCATATTTGACCCCTGTGACCTTGAATAAAAGTCAAGGTCATTCATTTGAACAAACTTGGTAGCCCTTCACCCCAGCATGCTACAGACCTAATATCAACTCCCTGGGACTCTTGGTTATTGAGAAGAAGTCGTTTAAAGATTTTAGCCTTTTTGACCCCTGTGACCTTGAATGAAGGTCAACGTTCTTCATTTGAACAAACTTGGTAGCCCTTCACCCCAGCATGCTACAGGCCCAATATTAGGTCTCTGGGCCTTTTGGTTATTGAGAAGAAGTTGCTTGAATGGAAAAGTTGACGCCGGACGGACGACGGACGGACGACGGACGCCGCGCCACGGCATAAGCTCACTTGCCCTTCGGGCAGGTGAGCTAACAAGGTGTTCCTGTATCAACACCAGTACTACAAGGTGTTCCTGTACCAACACCAGTACTACAAGGTGTTCCTGTATCAACACCAGTACTACAAGGTGTTCCTGTATCAACACCAGTACTACAAGGTGTTCCTGTATCAACACCAGGACTACAAGGTGTTCCTGTATCAACACCAGTACTACAAGGTGTTCCTGTACCATCACCAGTACTACAAGGTGTTCCTGTATCAACACCAGTACTACCAGGTGTTCCTGTATCAACACCAGTACTACAAGGTGTTCCTGTACCAACACCAGTACTACAAGGTGTTCCTGTATCAACACCAGTACTACAAGGTGTTCCTGTATCAACACCAGTACTACAAGGTGTTCCTGTACCAACACCAGGACTACAAGGTGTTCCTGTACCAACGCCAGTACTACAAGGTGTTCCTGTACCAACACCAGTACTACAAGGTGTTCCCGTATCAACACCAGTACTACAAGGTGTTCCTGTAACAACACCAGTATTACAAGGTGTTCCTGTATCAACACCAGTACTACAAGGTGTTCCTGTACCAACACCAGTACTACAAGGTGTTCCTGTACCAACACCAGTACTACAAGGTGTTCCTGTACCAACACCAGTACTACAAGGTGTTCCTGTACCAACACCAGTACTACAAGGTGTTCCTGTATCAACACCAGTACTACAAGGTGTTCCTGTATCAACAC